>NC_137659.1:966456-1021190 GCF_963422515.1 Blennius ocellaris
CTAGCCGCCGTCGAGCTGACACCCTCCAAACCTCGGCGCAGCTCCGCTGCACAGTCGACATGGCGGCACAATATCGCAGCGTTTTCCCGCACAGACATGAACAATCTCCACGTCTTCTGGGATAAGTGAGTAGCGGGGGGGCGGGCGGCGCGCGGCGACTCGTCCCGCGGGCGCGTGGGGTTTAGCTTTTGCGCTTTTCAGCCACATTAATGACGCATAGCGGCGGGGCTAGCCGATGCTAACGGCTAACTGCTATCAGGAGGAGTAATGTTTGTTCGTTAGCCTGTTAGCTCCCCGTGCTCATCCACCACCACAGCCGCTTTTCTTCAACCACAACCCCCAAACACCCCCACCCCCCCCATTTTTTTTTCGCGTGTTTTGTGTCAGGTTCTACGATTTAGTTCGCGAGGAGAACATTGGTGTTTCACGGCAGTTTCCCAAGCTCGCGTTACATAATATCACTGCAAGCCAAATGGCTGTCTGTGGACCGTCTGCTCGCTGTCGCTCACTCGATATCGGAGAAATTATTATTTATTTGTGGCTCTATTTAGGAGTGTAGCTGGGCAATAGCGCGTTAATAATACCACCAAAGTGATTTTTTTTTGTTATCCCGTTTGAGCGTACCGACGTTTCATCGCCAGCCAGGCTAGCCCCACTAGCCACCCATAGCTTCTGATGCTAGCCCAGAGCTAGCGATAGCTCCATCTGTTCGCTTGTTACGTGGTGTAATTCATAATAAACCAAAATTTGGGGAGTGCGGGAGGGACGACGGCGGCTTTGACGGGGGAGGGGGTGTTGTGGGTGAGAAGAAAGCGCACATCCGGGACGCGATGCCCGTTGTGTAGCCAGCCCAACTGCGTTAGCATCGTTAGCTTCGTCCCAAGTTGTGTAGCTGTTCGTACCCTTTGTCCACACTGGTAACCAGCGCCAGTAAGTAGGCCACACCACTTGTTTTGATCATCCCCGTCGTCTGTTTCCTCTTCTCCGTGCTCCACATCTTCATCTTTCTCCCCTTGTCTTCACCGACATTTGGACAAAATGTCACTTCCCCTCCGTTAACACTGCGATTTGTCATCGTAGCAGCTCGATGGTGTATTTTAAACAACAGATGCACAAGTCTTGGTTTGACACTTCAGTGTAGGTTTTTTAATGGCAATTCTGACTTGTTTGCATATTTCTAACAGGTTTTTTTTCTTTTTCTTCTCCTCTTCTTTTGCAGTATTCATCACGAGATGTGATCCAAAATCCACAATGTGTGAGGACATTTAAGAACGATTGAGTCGGAAGAAAAACATCTTGATTCCAGTGGAATCTTCCATATATATAAATATATATAATTATTATATTTTTGTTTTCTCTGCGTTAAAGCTTAACTTGCTTTTATATACACACACCACCACCCCACCGCCACCCACCACCGCCCCCATCAACATCTCACCATGCAGTGCAAGCACCACAATGGACAGAGTTCCTCCTGTGCCCGATCTGCACGCAGACGTTTGAGGAGACCGTCCGCCGGCCCATCAGCCTGGGCTGTGGACACACCGTCTGCAAGATGTGCCTGAACAAGTTGCACGCAAGGCCTGTCCCTCTTGACCAGACGGCCATCAGTACGGACATCGAGCAGCTCCCGTCAACACGGCGCTGTTGCAGCAGGTCGGCGGCCAGGTAAGGCCTGTGTGTGGTGTGTGTGTTTACACTATCTGTGACAAGTTAACAGCGATCCCAGCTCACGCTATCTGCACAAGTCATTTGTTTAAAAAAAAAAAAATTTGTATCGGGAAGGACGGGAATAGCTGTAATTACTGTTTACGGCTTGTGCCGTGGCGTCTCTCTCACACACACACACACACACACACACACACACACGGGCCTTTACATGATGCACATAGCTCGGGGATTCCTAATGAGTCACGCTCAAGTCATTGAGCAATGGCTTTAATTCTGTCGGTTTACTGAGCGCCGGCTGTAAAGCGCTGTTTGACCAACAGGGCGAGGCACGCTTAATGCTGTCTTGGCATGTTTGCCAAGTTTCCAAGTTTAGATTGAAATAATGGATAGCGTCGGTGTGGTGACCGCATTGTGTGTGTGTGTGCGTGTGTGCGTGAGATCACGTGACTATTCACTTCTCAGCTCCAGTGTCAATCAGTGATGTATTCCAACCATAGATTTGTGATTACTATGATAATAGATATAGTTAAAAGATTTAGGCTCTTTCACTCCGAATTGTGATGCCCTGTTTAACTTTTGTGGAATTTCAATCAGCTGAATAATATGAAAAGTGTTCTTACTAGTTGACTTGTTGCTGTTGTCTGGTCATTTAAACAAAACGTGGCAAAATTCAGTTAAAAATTGTAATAATTATTCTTGGAGTTTTATGATTCATCTGCGCTGAAGTGATTCCTGGGTCATTATATCAAAATGCACATTTCATCATGCAGCTTTTTGAAGAGGAAATCATCGTTTCGACAATTGAACCAAAGCACCTCCGCGACTTTGTCGCGACTTAATGAAACGGAGAACATGTTCACGATCCTCTTTGTTTGTGTTGCAGGTTCCGAAGGCTCAGCCAGTGGCCTTGATTACCAGTCCGGAGGATTCGCAGCATTATGAGGAAGCCAGGCCAGTGTGTGGAGGAGCTGGCCCTCTACCTCAAGCCCCTCAGCAACACCCGAGGTACACACACACACACACACACACACACACACACACACACACACACACACACTTTTTATAGGCTGTTCTTTAAGACGCCTTCCAATTTAACCGCGGTGCTTGATTTCAGGAGAGGCTGCCTCGGCCACAATGCTCTTTTATTTTTAGGACGTGATAATGTCATTGCGAGGCGACTGTAAGTGGATGTGAGCTTGTTCCTCCTCGATAAAAAGAAGTTTGCTTCCTTTGTGTCGGCGCGTAGCGGGAAGCAATTAAACCCCAGAAAAACAACCAAAAAGAACGCGCTGGATTTCCAGCGTGAGATGATTTTGAAACGGAGAGGCACGTGATTGTTCTTTGTCTGAGGACTTTTGCCCTCGTCACCCTTCCAGACCACACGTGTGTGAATTGCTCGGCATTTCTGGATTTTGTCAATGGTCTCCCGGCAAGTGCAATAAATTCTCGTGCAAAATTGTCTTATTTTAGGGCGTTTCCAGCATCTTCTCGTCCAGGACCTTTCTTTAATGTAATGCTGAAAACGGCTTGCTTTAATTTTGACCAATGAGAAGATTGAAATGATTGTTTTGAGCTCATTTAATCAATAATCAATGTACATCACTGAATGGTGTGGTTAGTAGTTGAATCGCTGTAATTAATTGGCTTCATTGTTATTTTAAATGTTAATTTTTGAAGCGTAATCTGGGTGAATATAGAAATCGGCGAGTCCGTTGTGGTTTTCTCACTTTATCGTCGTTGATTACCGTATTTTCTGCCCTATAAGGCGCACCGGGTTATAAGGCGCACCTACATTGATTGACATAATTTACAACTTCATTCATATATAAGGCGCACCGCCCTATAAGGCGCATGGAATAGACCAGTGGTCAGCAACATTTATAGCTCAAAGCCATTAGGTTACATTTTCCACTGATTCTAACACCCAGAGAGGTGCACACACTTTATTTTGATAGTCCTACCTGCAGCCTATGCCAGGAGGACACTACACACAAAACCTTCTTCACTACTGGTTGACAACTTACAACTACCGGTAATAATAATAATAATAATAAACTAAACTACATGAACTAAGCAACAAAAACACAACACAACACAATTATTACCGACACCACAAACCAAATAGAACCCCCAATAATTGCATTTAAAACACCACAAACAGCTGCAATGAATTATGGGAGTTTCTATCGGCTGCAATGAGGAGCTCAGGATGTCCCATCATGCCTTGCAGCGACAAATTCATGTTTTGTGTTGTTGGGAGGTTATTGTGGGTCGTGTTGGGCTTGGTGTTGTGTTGATTGTGTTTATGTGTTTTTGTTCCCCAGTTTAGGGAGTAATTATTTCATCTAGTTTATTTTGGTTGTTAGAATGTTGGTGTGCAACCATGAGTGATTAAGGTGTTGTGCGGAGTGTCGTCCGCTCTGAAGATCAGGTTGCGAAGTTAGAGTTGTCAAAATAAAAGCTTCTGGTTGTTCAGCTGTGAAATAGCAGTCTTGAGTAGAACAATCGTCCATATATAAGGCGCACCGGGCTATAAGGCGCACTGGCAGCTTTTAAGAAAATTTGAGGTATTTAGGTGCGCCTTATAGGGCGGAAAAATACGGTAATAGGAGAAGCGGGTCTGTGAGAACGATTTTGACCACATCGGTAGCGACAAGTCTGAATTGTGCCGCTCCTTGGGCCAAATTGGCTGCAGTCACATTTTGTATTAACGAAAATGCGCTTGACGGATCGCGAACACAAAAATGTTTAATGGATTAAGAGGCGACGTTTCCTCTCTGAAGCCTCGCGTCAGGATTATTTATGGTCACAAGAGCTGAACGGCGAATGCGGCCGGACGCGTTGCAAAGTCGAGCGGAGGACGACGTCCCGCTGTCCTCAGGTGAACTAAACGTCCAGCCGGTGGTTGTAAACCTATAAAAAGCACAGCAGACGCTCGGTGTTGGTGGAAACCTTCCGATCACCTCCCGGAACTCCACCCCCTCCCCCTCTTTTTAGTGTTTTCACACGTTCGTGCTCCAGGTTTTGCCGCCACAAGTGTTTTTCAACACTTTTTTGTTTGGAAAAATCTGGAGGCACACCACCACCACCCGAAAATGTTAAAATGTGAAACTCTGCCGCCTCTATTAACAATATAAAACCGTTCTCATCAAAGTTTTATCAACAGGAATCAAGTAAATACAGAAAAAATGTATTTCCCAATTTCTCTTTTTTTAATTTTTACTCGCTCAGTGTGAAACCTGGACCTGATGGAGCTGAGATCCTGGTTTTCAAAAACTTCTCCATCACTGTCACTGACACAGTACTTTGATACAAGATGGTAGCAGGAGGTGGAG
This sequence comes from Blennius ocellaris, assembly GCF_963422515.1. Taxonomy (NCBI): domain Eukaryota; kingdom Metazoa; phylum Chordata; class Actinopteri; order Blenniiformes; family Blenniidae; genus Blennius; species Blennius ocellaris. The sequence continues at coordinate 971,463 of NC_137659.1, forward strand.
AAGAACCACACTGACGTCTGTCACTTTACATTTCACCGGCAAAGTTCTGTGCTGCCCTCTAGTGGCGAAGAGTATTTATACATGATTACTCTGCAACACACTGTCGCTGTGAGAGCAAATGTTTTTTTTTTTTAGAAAAAAATGTGAAATTGGATGATTTCCCACGGCTCACCTGACGAGATCTGGCGGAAACACCAGCGGTTGAAAAACACTGATCGAGGAAGTGTTTGAAACTCCACCTGGTGCCTGAGCTTCTCTCGCACTATAAAAAAACCCGCCGCAGACCTTTTTTTTTTTTTTTTATTGAAGTAACTCATTAGCCGGAGGAAGTTGCCGGCTGGGTTTTATACACGTCCCCACGGTTTGCTTCCCCCCCCCCCCCCCCCCTCCCTCCAGGAGTGGGTCTGAGCAGCACGGCCCAGAGCATGCTGAGCCGCCCCATGCAGAGGAAACTGGTGACGCTCGTCCACTGCCAGCTGGTGGAGGAGGAAGGTCGCGTCCGGGCCATGCGGGCGGCGCGCTCCCTGGGAGAGCGGACCGTCACCGAGCTCATCCTGCAGCACCAGAACCCGCAGCAGCTCTCCTCCAACCTGTGGGCCGCCGTTCGCGCACGGGGGTGTCAGTTCCTCGGCCCAGGTTGGTCTTTTTTGGGGTTTTTTTCATTTGTTTTTCCTCTCGCCACCGGAGCGGCTCCGCTCTGTTCCCCCCACCCCCCCCCCCCCCCACCCCACCGACGAGCGTCTCTCTTTATGGGGTTATATTTGGGCCAAAATTCTGAGCGAGCGATGGGAAAATTTGAGCGCAAAAAAGATTAATTGTGCAAGCAACACTAATAGCATTTTGAGGAAATATTTAAATTGTGCAAGGAAAAACTTGAGATTGTGCTCAAAAATCATTTCTGCGCTCTGATTCTGGAAGTGCCTCAGAACCAACGAAGAAGAAGAGGGAAAAACAAACTGCGAAGGAAAACTAAAGATAATGATCATGGATTACAACATGTTTTCCCTGGCAGTTTGTATTTCCCTCTTCTTCTTCTTCTTCTTTTCTTCTTCTTTGTTGAATTTGAGCGCAAAAAAATGTATTGTGCTAGCGGACTAATAGCATTTTGAGGAAATATTTAAATTGCGCAAAGAAAAACTTGAGATTGCGCTCAAAAATCATTTCTGCGCTCTGATTCTTCCTCAACCTCTCTCTCTCTCTGTCAAATCTCTCGCTCTCTCTCTCTCGCTCGCTCGCTCTAATCTCTCCACCTCCGCTCAAGTCCTGCTGTGCGCTCGCTCAAAATGTGCAAAGCCCAAATGTGACAGACACGGTTGTCCACCAATCACAGAAATGTGGGGCGGGCGTTGAATTCTGATTGGTTACTTGGGATTCTGGAAGTGCCTCATAACCAACGAAGAAGAAGAGGAGGGAAAACATGTTGTAATCCAGGATCGTTATCTTTAGTTTTCCTTTTTTCTGTTTTCCCTCGCAGTTTGTTTTTCCCCTCTTCTTCTTCATTGGTTATGATTTGCACAATTCATATTTTGGCGCTCAAATTTTCCCATCGCTCGCTCAGAATTTTGGCCCAAATATAACCCCGTACCTCCCCCCCCCCCCCCCCTCTCGTTCCACAGCGATGCAAGAGGAGGCGCTGAAGCTGGTCCTCCTCGCCCTGGAGGACGGCTCGGCGCTCTCCAGGAAGGTGCTGGTGCTCTTTGTGGTCCAGAGGCTGGAGCCGCGCTTCCCCCAGGCCTCCAAAACCAGCATCGGCCACGTGGTGCAGCTCCTCTACCGGGCGTCCTGCTTCAAGGTATCGCGTGTCGTCCGGGGGGGTCGGGAGGGGGGGGGGGGGGTGATGATATGGCCTCGACAAACCGCCTCCGCCTTCGTCCCCTCAGGTCACCAAGCGGGATGAAGACTCGTCCCTCATGCAGCTGAAGGAGGAGTTCCGTACCTACGAGGCCCTGCGGCGCGAGCACGACTCCCAGATAGTGCAGATCGCCATGGAGGGGGGGCTGCGCATCGCCCCCGACCAGTGGTCGTCCCTGCTGTACGGAGATCAGTCCCACAAGTCGCACATGCAGTCCATCATTGACAAGGTGATTGCGTGTTTCTGCGAGGCGTGGACTCCCCCGGGCAGAACCCCCCCCCCCCCCCACGGAGAAACCGCATTCACTCTCTTTCCTCCTGCAGCTGCAGACCCCGGCGTCTTTCGCCCAGAGTGTTCAGGAGCTGACCATCGCACTGCAGAGGACCGGCGACCCGGCCAACCTCAACAGGCTGCGGCCCCACCTGGAGCTGCTCGCCAACATCGACCCCAGTCCAGGTAACGAGCAGCACGACGGGGGTTGGAGGGGGGGGGGGCGCACACACACACACACGATCCCAACCGCACTGGTTAAAATAGTGTCAAAATAACCTCTAAATTTTAAGTTTTTTTTTTCCGTTGTTGTGGTGCAAAAATGTCTATTTTCAAAAAAAAACGACAGTATTGTTGTGTGCGACACGTTCAAGAAATAAAAAATAAATAAATAAATAAATCAGCCCGTTAGTCTTCTTACTCAGTCGATTCTATTCTTAAGGTTTGTTGATTGTTTAACTTGAAGCAGCCTGATGTGTGTTCCACAGATATTTAGTTTTGTTTATTTATTGTTATTTTTTTAGCACTGTACTAATCTCGACTAGAGAATTTTCTTTCCCTAATGATAATAATTTTATTTGCACTACATGCACTCAACATATAAACTAACTCATGTTAGCTGATGTGCACAGATATTTTTATTTATTATTTTTAGCACTGTACTAATCTCCAGAGCATTTCCTTCCCTAATAATAATAATAATAATATTATTTGCACTACACTTACTCAACATACAAACTAACTCATGTTAACTGATGTGTGTTGCACAGATATTTGTATTTATTTTTAGCACTGTACTAATCTCCAGAGGAGAATTTCCTTCCCGAATAATATATATATATATTTTTAATTTATTACGCACTTTACATCTAAACACTGTCTGAGCGCTACATGAGAAAATGTAAACGGTAAGTCGAAGAAAAGAAAAATTGTTGGTTTTAAAAGGAACACATGAAACACGATTAAGAGAAGACGTCACATATTTTTTTTTTTCCCCCCCCACAATTCTGCAGATGCACCTCCCCCGACATGGGAGCAGCTGGAGAAGGGTCTGGTAGCAGTAAAGACTGTGGTGCACGGCCTGGTGGACTTCATCCAGAACCACAGCAAAAAAGGAGCGGACCCCCAGCAGGTCGGTGTGAAACGAACGTGCCGTCATTGTTTTTCCCCTCGTTTTCATCCAAATGAGCTCCGTCGGACACACGCGGGTCATATTTTGATTTTATTCTAAAAAAAAATGTTCCCCTGCAGCCGCCGCAGCACAGCAAGTACAAGACCTACATGTGCCGCGACATGAAGCAGAAGGGGGGCTGTCCTCGCGGCGCTAGCTGCACCTTCGCTCACTCTCAGGAAGAACTGGAGAAGTAGGTTCCGCCGCGGAGGAACGCCGGCGCCGCCGTCCTCACGACGCCGCCGTCCTCACGACCCTTGTTTGTTCTTTTTCTCTGCAGGTACCGCAAGATGAACAAGCGTCTGGCGGCCCGCCTCCCCGGCTCGGGGGGGCTGCTGCCCGACGACGGCCTCCCCCTCGACGTAGCGGTGACCCGGAAGCCCTCGCCGCTCACCAACGGGAGCGGCGGCGGCGGCGGGGCCTCGCTGCCGCAGCTCATCGCCCGCGGCACGGACGCCGTCGCCTACGAGCTGCTGCGGAAGCCCGTCAAGATGGACGCGGGGAGTCCCAGCGCCCCGGGGTCGCCGCCGGACGGGTGAGTGTGCGGCCACATTTAGTGGAATGTCGTCGTCACCCCCCCCCCCCCAACGTTTTAAACTCGGATTAGTTGAGACGGCCTGTTTTTGATGTCTGGTTTATTACCATACTTTTCCTAAAGACATGTATATCGTCATCCAGATGTACATTCACTTCCGCTTGCAACAAATCAAATAAGTCAGTGTTTTTCAACCACTGGTGTTTCCGCCAGATCTCGTCAGCTGAGCCGTGGGAAATTATCTAATTTCACATTTTTTTCAAAAAAAAAAATCATTTACTGCTCTCACAGTGACAGTGTGTTGCAGAGTAATCATGTATAAATACTCTTCGCCACTAGAGGGCAGCACAGAACTTTGCCGGTGAAATGTAAAGTGACAGACGTCAGTGTGGTTCATCTCCACCTCCTGCTCCCATCTTGTATCAAAGTACTGTGTCAGTGACAGTGATGGAGAAGTTTTTGAAAAGGAAGAATGTGAACCAGGATCTCAGCTCTTCATCCATCAGGTCCAGGTTTCACACTGAGGGAGTCACTATTAAAAAAAAGATATTGGGAAAAACTTTTTCTCTGTATTTATTTGATTCCTGTTGATAAAACTTTGATAAAGACTTTATATTGTTAATAGAGGCTACAGAGTTTCACATTTTAACGTTTACGGCTGGTGGTGGTGGGCCTCCAGATTTTTTCCAAACCAAAAAAGTGCCTCGGCTCCAAAAAAGGTTGAAAAACACTGAAATAAGAACTCTAAATAAAGACGGTTGCGTCCAGCGGGGGGTGAAGGAGCACGAGTTTGATCAGTTATTCCGGCATGTTTTAAAAAATTTTATCAATCTTATGAGTCCAACATCTTTCCTCAAGGGGAAGTTTCGTCTGTCCGTCTCATGAGTCTCTTTGGTTTCCATACATTTGTCCACGAGACGTTTTCAATCAGACTGTACCGTCAGTCTGTTTATGTTTTTTTAATGGGTACCTAAAGAATGAGTCCTCCGGCCCACGGAGTTGCATTAAAACGCGTCCTGCAGTAAAATGTTAGCTGGGATTCCCCCCCCCCCCCCCCACCCCCACCCCTGCAGGCTGGACTCCGTCCCCAAACCCGGGATGCCCCACCTCCCCCCTCACGGCATGGCCCACTCCAGGATGCAAACCGACCACCTCTCGGGGGTGAAGCACATGACCGTGGTGGCCCGGGGGTCGCCGGTGTACCCGCAGCAGCAACTCCCCGAGATGTGCTACGACGCCCGGCCGCCGCCGTCTGCTTCTCAGTACGACCCTCCTCAGTACCCCACAGGTGAGCAGACCCCCCCCCCTCCCTCCCCCCCTCCCCCTCCTATCGATACGGTGTTGGTACTGACCGGCTCGCTGCTCCCCAGGTTACCCCTACCAGCAGCCGCCGCAGTACGTCCCCCGGGATTACATGCGTAATCCCCCTCCCAGCGACTCCGGACCCCCCTACCAGGACCCGTACTCTGGCTACGGCCCCCCCGAGCGCCCTTACCAGGCCCCTCACTCCGGACCGCCGTTCTCCTACCCCCACCCCTCGCACTATGACCGCGGCCGCCACGGGGCCTACGCCGGACCGCCCCCCCCGCCGCAGCCTTACCCGTCCCAGAGGGACGGCCTGGTCCGGATGAGCCCGGCGCCCCTGGACGTCCCCCCCGCCGTCGGGACCGGCCGGTTCGCTGTACCACCAGGAGCCCAGCGCCCGGGACCGCTACTCCCACGACGGCTACTACCCACCGGGGGCGCAGCCCCCGCCCATGAGGGCTTACGGCAGGGTGAGTTCCTTAGTTCTCGTTTTTTTTTTTTTTTTTAATTAGGGACCTCGCCAACGGCTAGGCCCTAGGCCCAGCCAACAGCAGGTCCCTTTTGTAATTCGTCGTCGCCAACAGTGGCCCCACACTGTTGTACATGCTAATGGCCATGCTAACGCTCGCAGCTTAGCATAGCATGCTAGCAAACATTGTCCGGTTGAGCTGAAATTTGGTAGGTGGCCTAATGGGGGCGCTGCGGTCACAAATCACTAGCTAATTAGCTGGTTTTGACTCAATTATTTCAAAATAAAAGTCACAAAAATAAAATATTTTTTTGAAACTTAAAAAAATAATCATTAACCGGTCTAGAGGATAGTGCCCACCCGGATGGGCGGTCTTTCGTGAGGTCCCGGGCCAATGCTGCTTGCAGCTTTAATTTATCTCCAACTTCTCGTTTCCCGGCGTTCCGCACACGACGCTCAGTGACACTTGTCTGCCACAGGGGCCGCCGTACAGCAGCTCGCAGCCCAGCCTGGACTACCTGCACCGCCGCCGCCAGGAGCTGCTGTCCCAGCTGGAGGAGAGGAAGGTCATCTCCCCACCGCCGTTCGCCGCCTCCCCGACGCTCCCGCACCCCTTCCCCAGCGACTACCCCCCCGAGGTGCGGCGTCCCGCCTCGCGCCCACGCGGCTCCAAATGTCGTCGTGTTTGCCACGTGTGTGTGTGTGTGTGTGTGTGTGTGTGTGTTGACTTGTCGGTCCCGTGTGTCCTGCAGTACGGCGAGGAGAGCTCCAAGTCCCTGAAGTGCAGGGAGTCGGACTACGCGGGGCAGTACTCCCCCTGGTCCTGTGAGACCATCGGCTCCTATATCGGTACCAAGGACGCCAAACCCAAAGACGTCATGGTTCCCGGCGCCATGGAGATGATGGTGAGTTCAGATCGGAGGCTTAGTGAGGATTTAAACAAGCGTGATGTTTTAAGAGTTTTGGCCTCAAAACCACGCAGACACTGTAAAAACAAACATAATGCAATATTCTGCAACCTTTAATGCTGAAAGAGCCATTTGGTCCCGTTTCCCACTGAACACAACACCCAGAGAGCCGCACACATTTTATTTTGACGGTCCCACAGGAAGACCATGGCAGGACGACACGACACACAAAACCTTCTTCACTGCTGGTTGACGACTTACAACTAATAAACTAAACTACATGAACTAAGCAACACAACACAGTTACTACCAACACTACAAACCTAACATAACTCCCAATAATTACATTTAAAACACCACAAACAGAAACTCCCATAATGCATTGCAGCTCTCAGCTCCTTTATCGCTACACATTATTAAAATGGAAGATAAATGTGGGAGATGTGGATTGTTAGAACCATGAGTGTGAGCGGTGTGTCTTTAATGTCCTGTAGTTGTTGTGGAATTCACTAGAATGTTCCGTCACTCTCAACAAGTCTGCAATGAACCTCCTGGAACTGTGGGCTTTTACTGTGAAAGGTACAGGAAGCTCCCAGTTGAGCCGCTGTCATGACCTGCAGCCGCAATTCTACGTTCTTCATGCTTTTATTGTTGTAATGACGTCACGTCGCTGCGTCGTTCACGACCCTACATTTGACCACTCTTTGTAGCGGGACTGCGCTCTGGGTGGCGCCTTGCCTCCTTACGTCCCTCTCTGGGTGGCGCCTTGCCTCCTTACGTCCCTCTCTGGGTGGCGCCTTGCCTCCTTACGTCCCTCTCTGGGTGGCTCTGCCTCCTTACGTCCCTCCAGGATGAAGTGCGGTGGGACGGAGGCTCGAACCCTGGTCGGGACATTTCCACTGTATTTTGTACCAGAAGGTTTCAATACAACTTCCTGCATGTTGAGATTTTTTTTATTTTTTTATTTATCTTTTTTTGGTTGAAAAATACAATAGTGTACACATAGGATATTGTACATATCATATCCTTTTCTTTTTTTTTTTTTTTTTAAACAATAAAAATAGCAAGAACAATGGAACCCAGTCTCTGACAGCAATATAATAATGAAATACTACGAATGTAAAGTAAAAAATAAACGACAAAAGAAAAGAGAGAAAAATTAAATTAAGTTAAACATGAATAGGATAAGTAATAGCAATAATGATTTTAGAAAATAACAGTAACCACAACAATGATTAAGTAATAGTAATGACAATATTAATTAAACGGGTGTACAGATGGGCAACAATGAAGTTCAACACCACAAGTTACATAAGTGTGGTAGAGGAATAAAGGGGTGAACATGTGTTGAGATTTTAGCCGTTTTTCCATAGTAACTGTTTGGTTTTGTGAAAATATAAGTACTTTCATCACTCTGCACAGCAACACTCGACTTTAAAGGTTATTGTGGCGTTATTTTCCTGGTTTTAGCCCACGAAAGATGGAATTTGCTGTTTGTGGCCAGTGTGCTTGACGTCACTGGTTCTGCCCCCCCCCCCCCCCCGTCTTGTCAGAACGTGGACGCCAAAGGTCTGAGGGAGCCGTCGCTGGAGGCGCCCCGGCGGGCCGCCGAGGTGAAGGACGACGACCCCATCATCCCGTTCGGCCCGCAGCCCACCGTGTCGCGCTTCGGCGCCATCTCCCGCACCACCAAGACCGGCTACCAGACCACTGGGCCCGTGCAGGCGATGGCGTCCGCCCCCCAGAACCCCCCCGGCTCCAAACACATGGCCATGACAGGTGAGCTGCCAGGTTTTTTGTTTTTTGTTTTTTTTTAATCCTTCCGGGTCCGTTTATTATTCTCATGAGCGTCGTGCAAACCTCTGGGAATCTGTTCCCTCTTTTTTACTCATTTTGATCAAAACTAAGAATTTACTGCTTTTCTGTTCTATCCCGATAATAAACAGCCTTCAGGAGAATCTTATCGTAGATTGTTAAACTGACGTGACGTTAGACTGACGCCTGATCGCCTTCGCCGCCGCCGATCTTAACCGAGGCGTTTCTCTCCCGTCCCGCAGCGGAATACACGTACGGCAGCCATGTTGGATGGGGCGGGGCTCCGTATCCCTCCCACCAGACTGCCTCCTCCTCTCAGGGACATTTCAGCGATCGGTGGGTTCCACAGTCCGTCCTTTTGTTTTGTTTTGTTGTTGTTTTTGAGTCGTTTTCAAAATCGGCGCCTTGTGAGGAAGAAGGTGACGGTGAAACATCCTTGACCCTCTGCCTCCACCCTCCTTGACCCTCTGCCTCCACCCTCCTTGACCCTCTGCCTCCGCCCTCCTTGACCCTCTGCCTCCACCCTCCTTGACCCTCTGCCTCCGCCCTCCTTGACCCTCTGCCTCCGCCCTCCTTGACCCTCTGCCTCCACAGCCTGCCGATGGCGGCGGCGGCGTCGGACAGGGAGCAGCTGAAGATGGAGCTGCAGCAGGTCAACCAGCAGATCACCCAGCAGACGCAGATGCACAGCATGGAGGTGAATGAATGAATGAATGAATGAAAGAATGAAAGAAACTACAAAAAACCTGAAAGTCCGGAAAGCACCCAGTCACTTTTACTGATTTCAACAACTCTTAATGTCTGATGGGAACAGCGGACGCGCTGTTTCGTGTTGCGTGTTGCCAAAAATTCCCAGATTGCACACTCACCCCCCCTCACCCCCTCACCCCCCCCCTCCCCCCCACTTCCTGTCTCCTGCCACAGGCTGCCAGTAACCCTCTGCTCCTGCAGAGGGAAGCCAGTGCGCTGGCCGGCCAGCCCGGCCAGGCGCAGGCGGCAGCAGCCCAGCAGCAGCAGCAGCAGCAGCCCAAGTGGCCATCAGGGGGCGCCAACGCGCCGGCCGCCGTCTCCAGTGAGCAGCTGAGCCTGGAGCTCCACCAGGTGGAGAGGGAGATCGGCAAGAGGACCCGCGAGATGGCTTTGGTAGGGCGGTTGAGTCGATTGAAATCTTTCGTTTCGTCACTTGATATTTTTCGTTTCACACATAACAAAAAAAATCTGCACTTTTTTTGGGGGGGGATTACAAATGGTCAGTGAGTGTTTTTGTCTGAAGCTCCTCTGAACGTGAAGAAATTGGAAAAACCATCAGGTTTCTGAACAAGTTTGACCTCGACGTGTCACGACGCGATACGATGAACGTGACCGCTCGGATTTTAAACCCACGACCCGACGCCAAAGCAATTCAGAGGGAAATGAAGGAAATACATGAAAGCACAATAAGGATCTTTTTTTTTCTCTTTCTTTCCAAGATGATGGTTTCTTTATTCACATCAATGCTTTATTTCTTCATCACAGTTTACCAATGAGCTAACTTCATACCATCAGGCTCAATATTCCCCCTTTCATCTCAATTCTTAACTCATCAGTCACGTTCAGTCAGTAGAAAACGTACAAATGAAACCTCCAGCCAAGATCCAGATCTGGACTCCGACGTCTTGAAAGCGATGGGATTTTGTTGGGATTTTCGAAAACGTTTCACCTCATCTTGAAAAGGGTTCATCAGTTCTGACGAATTCCTACCACGAAATCCCGCTGCACACGTGTGTAGCGCCCCCTGGCGTGCTGCCAAAGCACGCGTCAATCAGGATCTGAAGTTAAGAGCGTAGTTAAGTAATGGAAGCAGTGAATCTATTGTTTTAACGGGGAAGCTTGAGCGGCGTGGCTCCGCGGTGCTCCACGCTCAGACGTTCTCCCGCCCAGTAAATGAAATGTTCCCCAGGAGAACCAGGTGGCGCACGACGTCCAGCAGTACAAGATGAAGCCTGCCGAGAACGGCCAGCCGGAGCACAAGACCCAGCTGGAGGAGATTTCCCTGGCTCTGGGGTGAGTTGGGTCTCACCCCGTCTCTTATTGGTTTTTTTTTTTAATTTTGTTTTTTAAATATCCGCTCTTCTCCCGTTTCCCGTGTCGGACACTCAGCGAGGTGTCCAACGGCTCCGGCGGCCTGCAAGACGGCGCGGTGGGCGGGGCCATGCTGTCACTGGCCAATAAGACGTCGGCGCTGAGCCTGTGCTCCGACCCGGCCGCCCCGGGTTCAGAGATGCAGAAGAATGGCGTCGTCCATTCCTGCTCTTAGGAAGTACACACACACACACACACACACACACACACACACACACACACACACACACACACACACACACACACCTACACACACACACATGAACACACGATGCTCAGTTGAAAAGCATGCACAGGCACACGTACACCCATTCTATTTAGAAGATGAGCAGTATCTGCCGTGATGAATTTTCTTTCTTTTTGTTCTGTGAATGAGCTTTTTTTAAATGACTTTCCTTGCCTGGAAACCAGGGCATCTGATAACATTTCTTGTGTGTGTTGTTGTTTTTTTTGTTTTTTGTTTTTTTTGTACTGGGATTAGATAAAAAAAACAAGGCTCACATTAGAAAACATCCAGACAGGGAAAACGGTGGCGACGTTGACAGTGTTGTTGTTGGAAGGAGGATTCTTTTTATTTTTAAACTTTTTTTTCTCCCCCTCTCTTTGATCTTCGCGCGTTTTTGTCCCCCCTTCTTTGATCTTTCTGCGTTTTCTTCCCCCCTTCTTTGATCTTCGCGCGTTTTCTTCCCCCCTCTTTGATCTTCGCGCATTTTCTTCCCCCCCTCTCTTTGATCTTCACGCGTTCTTTTCCTCCCTTCGTAAGATTCATGTTTTTTTTTGGAAAACGGTTAGATGGATGACAGCAGGTGGACCGTCGCGATCCGCCGCTTCAGGAACGTAACGCCGGCCGAAACCACAAGCGAGGGCCACTCGGTATCAACCCCCCCCTCACCCCTCCCCCCCCCAAAATCGTTTATTTAAAACAAAAACAACAAAAAAAAAAAAAGAGGTTGGCCAGATGTTTGGCGCCTGAGGAGGGAAAAGCATTCAGTCCACACGTGTTCCGCCCCCTTTTGGGGGCGTGTCCTTCGTCACCTGCCGCCAGGAGTGTGGTTTTATTCTTGTATTTTAGGAGCGCGCGGCGTCGGTTTCGTACTTGGAAGAGCAAGTTTATTGTATTTGTACCGGGAGCATTCTGTTTTAAGGATTGCAGCCAGTCGTTTTTTGATAATGAGCTTTCCACCTTTTTCTATAAGGGAGTCTTCTTCTGCGCGGGCGGCGGCGTTCAGCCAGACGTCGCCAACAGTTTTTTAAACACGTTCACAAATTATCTTTTTTTTTTTATTATTATTTTATTTTATTTTTTTCCTTTTCTTTGTTTCCGAGACACCCGGAGAGAGTCGGGCTTCCCGGTTGACGGTAAAAAAAAACCAAAAAGACATTTCTCCTCCTCAGAGCCTCTCGTCTGGCCACTGATCCGCCTCCCCATTGGGATTATCTCCTCGTTTGTTTTCCTAACTTCTATGAAGTTGCCTTCCCTCGTGTCGTTTTTTTTTTTTTTTTTTTTTAATCTCTGTCTATTTTTTTGGGGTGGGGGGGATTTTTCGTGCTTTGCGCTGTTACGATTTCCGGGCGGTTGGCGTTCGCCTCGTTTGAGGCGCCGTCGGTTCCGCCGCGCCGTCGCTCTTCCTCCGTCGCTCTTCCTCTGTCGCTCTTCCTCCGTCGCTCTTCCTCCGTCGCTCTTCCTCTGTCGCTCTTCCTCCGTCGCTCTTCCTCCGTCGCTCTTCCTCCGTCGCGGACGTCGTTTTTCCGCCGACGCTCGACTCGGAGCTCTTTTGCCTTGCGTTAAACGACGGAAGTGACCGGTGAGTCGCGGCGGCGGCGGCGAGCGAGTCTTTGGAAACGGTTGACGGGAGACGCTACAATTTCTCTTTCTTTTTTTTCCCCCTCTCTCTCTCTCTCTCTCTCTCTCTCCTTCCTCCCTCCCACACTTCCAAGCCTCCGGCGGCTACATTTATTGTTTAGGTACACAGCTCACTTATACATATGAGTATGTATACATACATTAATATACTAAAGCACTATTAACGTGCCACCTCTTATTCTACTCGCTCAGCATTTATATTAAATGATCTCTACTTAGAATCAGCAAAAATGTTGTTGTTTTTTTTTTTTCTGGTTGTTGTTGTTGTTTTTGTTTGTTTGTTTTTTTTCTGTCCACTGGTTGCCAACACAGACTTTATCCTTTCCCAGACGAAGGACTTCTGTGTGCATTGACGCGTGTTCACTTAATCTTTTGTGTTCAAACAAAGATGTTCTTTATAGACTATGCTTCCGAAGAAGACGAAATCTGTAACTCTGGGGGGGGGGGGGGAAGAAGAAAAAACCTATTTGGAGATGTTTTGTGTGTGCTAGGTTGTATCGTAGAAAATGTACCCTGACTTAAGTTTGTTTTTGTTTTTTTTTTGTTTCCCCCCCATTGTTTTTTTTTTTTTTTTAAACCCTCAAAGCGTGCTGTACCGGGTGATAGTGTGGAGGTATTAGAGACGTGTTTTGCTTTTTTTGTTTGTTTTTTTTGTCTTTTCTTTGCTCACGTCACCCTTAAGAGATGTTAGAAGTCTCGTCGTGGAAAGTTTAGCCTTAAATCCTCTGGTGATGCTTCATAAAATCTCTTGCGGGAGCGTCGGATGGACGAAGAAGAAGAAGAAGAAGAAGAAGAGGCCCGCCTCCCAGAACCCCCTGCAGGAAGGCGAGAACAGCAACAATCATGCAAATCAGAATCGGATATTTTTGCTTTATTTCCATGTAAAACTGGTTTGTAGGTAAATTTTTCGATCATTTGTCCCGCAGTCGTCTTGATGTGCGAGTCTTCGTCTGCGACGCTTCGGCTGTTTTGTTTTCAAGCGATCGGCCGCCTCGTCCACGTTTTTAAGTTTCCTCTCGTCGGGTTCGGTCTGAGCGGCTCCGGCCGAGCAGGACCACGACACACGGGCGTCTTTTCCAGACGTCGTTTCATTCTCCTGTGCGTTGTTTGTTTTGTTTTGTTTCTGAGTGGACCCGCCTCCTCCTCCTCCTCCTCCTCCTCCTCCTCCTCCCTGCATTCACATAACCAGTTAACCCTTTCCTCTCCCACCTGAGACCACTGAACTCTGTTACTGCTGTTTGAGGCTCACCCTTTTTTATTCCCGGGGTTTTTTTCCGGGGTCAAATTCAGCAAATTGCTTTTTTTTTTGTTTGTTTTGTTTTTGTTTTTTTGTTTTTCTTTTGTTTTTTTTTAATATGATTACTCCCTTGTAAAATATCTCTTAAATTAAGGTACAGGTTTGATTCCAGCAAGAAAAAAAAAAAAAGTTTTTATATGTATATTATACTCCATTAAGGAATGTCTAGAATTATCTTCCTCCAATGTGGATGTAGCCATTATTACGCCATTTTATGACTTTGTAAGAGAATTCACTGTGTGAAAATTGGTTTGCATTTTTGTATAATACAATCTGCTTTTTTTTTTTTTTTGTTTGTTTGTTTGATACGAGAGGGAGGTCAAACTGGAAGTTTGAAGCGAGATAGAAAAAAAAATACAAAAAACCTGTGAAATTGAGAAAACAAAATGTAACTTATACAGTGATTCTGAGCTGAGGGGGAAAAGATTAAATGATATTGCTAACTCTGGATGCTTCCGTCTGCTTCATTGTGTCTGCTTCGAGCTGACGTCGGTTTAATTCCGGCCTTTATATTTGGATATTTCACACGTTTGACCACGAACCACCTTTTATTATTTCGCCTGTATGTAATTCTTCTAAAGCCATCAGAAACACTTTGAACTCAGCCCACCGCTAAGTGTTTAAACTGCGTGACGATCTGGAAAGATTAACGTCTTTTCGGTTCAACGGCAGTTTGCAGCTTGTCCAGGAGTTATACCATTAGTACGATTGTAAACAACCCCCCCCCCCCCCAAGAAATACCCGGGGCTTGTTGATTCGTTAAAGTTTATTTACGATGTGCAGCACAGTTTTGACTACAACGTCTGACAGCTGATTTGACATTCAAATAAAGAGAAAAGTCTCACAGGATGACGTTACTGTTGCTTCTATAGACGTGAAACGCGTACGGAAGTTTTCTAAAAAAGTTGCCTCAAAGTTCAAGTACTGATCCAAGAATGAACTTTACTACATCGGGCCATCAAAATGAGTCGATGTCTAATAGTAGAAGCTCTCGGATGACGCGGATCTGCAAATGGGGGAAAATACGGCTGAAGTTAAGGAACTTTAAAAAAGGAAAAAGTTGGATGGTGGAGGATTTGCCTCGGGGATGAATAACGCATCTCTCATTCCGATCCGGTTTTCACTGGAGCGTTTTGTTTGTCTTGAACCTCCTGCAGCCTCCAAAGTGTGTATTTATACATTTCGCAAATTCCTCACATCTCATTTTGACGTGTTGACCGTCGCGATCGAGTCTCGTTCCAGAAACGCTTGTTTCACACCCTCTCGCTTTGCTTCCGCTCCTCCGTTCGTTACTCCACGTCGGTTGGATCCCACGTGACGTGCCTCCCGTCGTGTAATCCCGCCAGAGCGGCCATATCCGAACCGTCCAGCTGGAAATCCAACACCTGGAGACAAACGGGAAGTGTGACCTCTGGTGGAAAACTCAGAATATTAATATGTGTCGTTTCTCGACAGTGTTTTGAATCATTTCTAAAGGTTCTGTTGTGTCCAAAGTGTTTAGACCAGGGGGGGTGAAACTGATTCCAGTTGAGGAGCCACATCAACCTGATCTGACCTCTGACCTCTGGAGGCCCAACAAGTGAAACGTCACATATTAAACTGCAGATCTGGACAAATGTCAAAGTCTTTCCTCCTTTTGATCCTTTTGTAACTGCAAGAATTTGCCAGTCTATTCTGAAACATACATATTAAAGTTAATCAGATATATTTGCAACAAAAAAAATCCTCAGTCACCTGTATCTGGATATATTTTTATTCAGGATTAAAACAATTTGTCATCATCTGGAAATTGTTTTGAGTTTACGTGACGAAAGCATCATTTCACATAAATTGGACTCATTGTTTTATTGTGAAAGGCGTTGCGTTATGTGTCCTCCACAGATTGCATTAATGTCGGAGGTCAAATTCTGACCGAGGGCGGTTTTGAATGTCGTTTTTGACAATCTAGTGTTTTTAGATCAGCCCCTGTCAGTTTTCATATTTATACTTAAAAAATCTCATGGCGGCCGGATTAGATCCTCTGGCGGGCCGGTTCTGGTCCCCGGGCCTCATGTTTGACACCCCTGGTTTAGAAGGACTTATAACTGCACTCTGTGTCTGATCGGTTAAAAACAAGCCTTCTCTGATGGACTCCACAGTACCTGGGCGTTTTCTTGCACTCTGTCCTTCTTCCTGGATTTAGGTATCGTGACCACTCCGTTCTGAGAACAAAAACAAAAAAGAACTTGTGTCATTTTTTTTACACGGAATCTGGATCGGAACCAGGACTGGGCGTCACGTGAGCCACGTGATGACCTGGATGCTCCAGCGGATGCAGATCTGGGCCGGCGTGCGCCCGTGCTTCTCCGCGATCTGGCAAATGGTGGGGTCAGTGACGGCCTGGCCTTTAGCCAGAGGACTGTAGCCCTCGAACACGACCCCCTCGTCAGCGCAGTACCGGATCAGGGCGTCGGGCTGCTGGAAGGGGTGGTACTCCACCTGGGGGGGGGGGGGGGGGGGTCAACCAAGCAACAATGTGTTGGCAAGCAGTTTGACTCGGTCCACTCTAATACCACCAACTGTTTAAATGCCAGGGTTCAAGCTGTGAACAAAGAAGAGTGAAAATGATGATTCTGTTACAACTTTGCTTTCAGAAATATTTCTAATGTCGACAGAATATAATGTCAAGACACTGTAAATCAGGGGCGTCAAACTGATTTCAGTTGAGGAGCCAGAGCCACCCTAATCTGACCTCTGGGGGGCCGAACAAGTCAAACGTAACATATTAAGCTGCAGATATGGACAAATGTCAAAGTCTTTCCTTCTTTTGATCCTTTTGTAACTGCAAGAATTTGCCAGTCTATTCTGAAATATACATATTAAAGTTACAACACACACAAAAACCCTCAGTCAAATGTATCTGGATATCGTATTTTTATTCAGGATTAAAACAATTTGTCATCATCTTGACATTTTTTTGAGTTTACGTGTCGAAAGTATCATTTCACATAAATTGGACACCTTTATTGTGAAAGGTGTTGCGTCATGTGACCTCCACAGATGCATTAATTAATTCTGACCGAGGGCGATTTTGAATGTCATTTTTGCCAATCTAGTGTTTTTAGATCAGCCTCTGTCACTTTTCATATTTATACTTTTATAAAAACAAAAAAATCACATGGCGGCCGGGTTAGATCCTCTGGCGGGCCGCTTCTGGCCACCGGGCCGCATGTTTGACACCCCTGCTGTAAATGATAGTTTTGGGGATTTTGATGTGAAACCAGTCAACCCAACATAATTGGTGCCCCGTGTGAGGAGGGCAAAGTCGACTTCCCTTCACATTTGTGCAATATCACTCTCATTTTAAGCAACAAGAGTTTGTTGCTCCTGCTGGCTTTTCAGGTTGATCTACCCTGCAGAAACTTCTAGTACTTTTAAGCGTTCGAATGACACATTTAATGCAACCTACCATTAAATCGTTAGTCAGAGCACTGTGAAGTTTTGTACCTTGCTGTTAAATCGAAAATTCCGGCACGAGTTAAATTTTAAAAACCACTCCCCTAACTGATACTGCCAAACATTTTCGTTAATGTATGATGGCGAGCAAATTTATATTCGTCACTTTCTGCCCAAATCTGTGCCTGTTTGTGACACTGTTCTGTGTAAATGAAGATTCCTTTGTGAACCTAGAGGGGGAATATATTTAGTTTCTGTAAAAAACAAACAAACAAACATGTAAATGTGGCCTAAAAGCTTTTTTTCCTGAACTCATAAACAAATTCAGTCCAGCTGAATGCAATTAAGAGATAAACACTATAATTAGTTGCTATGGTAATGACTTTGATGATTCTTATTCATTTAACCATGAATTCAAATTCCAAATTACTAGTTTATTATACACCAATATATATCATTTCCTGTTAAATATGATCTGATGCACATCATATTTAATTTCTTAGTGAACCTCTGATCATTATTCATTATTATCAACAGCCAAACTGTCCGAGGCAGAACCAGTGTTCCCAACCGTAGAGATGTACAAGTTGACATTTCTCCTGTGACGGATGTTCGTCTGTGACGATTCCTGCAGAATAAATACATCGAGTATTTTTATTCAATTTAATCTCCCGACCTGGTTGACGTGCGGCATCACGCTGCAGTCGTCCTTCAGCTGCTCCAGGTGGTGGATGAGGAAGTTGCTCACTCCGATCGACCGGCACACTCCTGCCATGAAACGTTCGGTTGGTCAACCCCGACAGGTGTCGCATAGAATGCTACCCCCCCCTATTATTTCCTTACTGTGTATGTGAGGTGGTATAACGCTACGCAACACAGCTTGTGTTTTCCCCTGAATTTGTAAAGAAATCTGTTGTTTCCATTGATGCTTTTTATTCATATACGTGGGCACGCTGTGTTTATATATTTTTAGTGACTTAGTGTGGGTTGGGAATTAATTCTATAATAGAAAAGTGACATCGGCCAGTGACCTTCTTGGTAAAGCTCCTCCAGGGCTCTCCAGGTGTCGGCCCTCACCTCCCGGTTGGAGCCGCCGGGCGTCGTCGGCGCCGGCCAGTGCATCAGGTACAAATCTGAAACACATGAGATTATTCAACATAATCCAGCGCATTCAACGTTAGTAAATGTGGGAAAATAAAAACCATGAGCTTCTGCAGGTACAGTGCTGTAGTGCAGTGTTTTTCAACCACGGTGCCGCGAGATACGTAGAGTCAGGTGAGCCGTGGGAAATTATCCAATTTCACATTTTTTTCTAAAAATCATTTGTTCTCAGCAGTGTGTTGCAGAGTAATCATGTATAAATACTCTTCGCCACTAGAGGGCAGCACAGAACTTTGCCGGTGAAATGTAAAGTGACAGACGTCAGTGTGGTTCATCTCCACCTCCTGCTACCATCTTGTATCAAAGTACTGTGTCAGTGACAGTGATGGAGAAGTTTTTGAAAAGGAAGAATGTGAACCAGGATCTCAGCTCTTCATCCATCAGGTCCAGGTTTCACACTGACGGAGTCACTATTAAAAAAAAGACATTGGGAAATACTTTTTTTCTGTATTTACTTGATTCCTGTTGATAAAACTTTGAGAACGACTTTATATTGTTAATAGAGGCTGCAGAGTTTACAATTTTAACATTTCCGGGTGGTGGTGTGACTCCAGATTTTTCCAAACAAAAAAGTGTGATTGGCTCAAAAAAGGTTGAAAAACACTGCTGTAGTGGACGGCGAAGCGCTCCACGGTTTGAGTCCGGGTGTTCGCTGCCCCCCCGTGACCCTGAACCTCCTACCGAAGTATTCGACGCCCATCCGCGAGCAGGAGTCCAGGCAAGCCTTCCTCGCCGCCGCGTAGCCGTAGTTCCCGGGCCACAGCTTGTTGGTGAGCCACAGGTCCGCCCGCGGCAGCCCGCTCTCCCTCACCGCCTCGCCCAGCTTCTCCTCGCAGCCGTAGTGCTCGGCCGTGTCGATGTGGCGGACGCCGCAGGCGGCGAGGGCGTGAACGACGGCCTCGTGGCTGTAGCCCCCTCTGGTGCTGGACGTTCCTGAGAGGGGAGAGAGAGAGAGAGAGAAGAGGGGGGGGCGAGCGGTGAGATGACTGCTGGTTGGAACCTGTGTCGTTTGCGTTGTTTTCCTGGCGCCGCCGTTTTATAATTCCTCCGTCACCGAGTGAATCTTGAAAAATAAATCTTAAAAAATAATAAAAATACATCTTAAAAAAATTTACAAAAATAAATCTTAAAAAATAATAAAAATACATCTTAAAACAAAGTATAAAAATAAATCTTAAAAAATTATAAAAATACATCTCTAAAAAATATACAAATATAAATCTTAAAAAATTATAAAAATACATCTTTTAGTATAAAAAAGTATTAAAAAAAATATTTTTAAAAAATCCATAAAAAAAAAAAAACAATCATTCAAAAGAAATAATCCAAAAAAACACTCCCTGCAAAATAAAATACACTCCCAATCTGATATTGTATTCAAGAAACAAACAATCAGCAATGTTAAAAAAAAAAAAGTAAAAAAATTTGATTCATTTGAGTAAAAGTTTGATTTGAACAAACATGAAAAATTATGGTTCTCTTTGGGGTTGTTTTTATTGTGTGTCTTATTTTTGTGTATATTGTACATACTGTACAGAGAATGCTTAAAAATCTGTAAATATTTAGAATGAACATTGTGTAAAGGTACTGAAAGGCAAGTAAGGGGCAAATATAATAAGAGTACATTTTCTCTGCTGCTCCTTTTCATTCAAAATGTGTTGAACTGGAAGTTTTTGTGACGAAGACTGGGGTTTTTTTCAACTTTTGAATGAAATGAAGAATTACAACAACAACAAATTTACACCAGTCTGTTATTTTGTAAATGTCCAACTTTCTAAATATGAACAGTTTTATAGATTTTTTTGTGCCATGTATGAACAGTATTTACAATATACAAACACAAACATTGCAGCTTGTATCTGTGACAACCAGCATATTATCACAACTTTTGATTTGCACAGTAACATAACAGTGGTATTAATGCCTCCAATGATTTCTAAACGCCTGATATCCAGATTGAATGACGTTAAACTCACCTAATCCAAGAATTGGGATGTTCAGGCCATTAGACAGGGAAACAGTCGGAACGTCGAACGCCGATTTGAAAGACATTTTCAATTTAACAATTGAAATCTTTGCGGTGACGTCTTGCTACAGTCCCGTCTTCCCTTACAAACGCCCCTGATCTTTAATGGTTGAAGTTTGAACTCTGAGGAGAAGTATTCCCTCCCCAAAGTCCAACATTTACAGTCTCTGGTTGCATGAAGATGTGTCTTCAACAGAAAACCCAGACCGCCACCGCGCGTGCGCCCAAACAAAGATGGCGTCCGTCACGTAATATCATCAAAAAAGAAAAAAAAAAGAAGAAGCGAGATTTAAGTATGTACGTGTGACATTTGAGCACACTTAATGTGGTTTCCGAGGCTAAACGACACCGTTTAACCTCATTTCGTTAAGTTATTTGCAGTCGTTTTCTGGTTCGATGTGTTTTTAAGTCGCGTTCTACTGGCTTCTCTTTCCGCTTTAGACTCTCTGGTCACACGGATCCAACATGGCGACCACGTGACCTGGAGCCGTTCACCGCTGCAGGACGAGGCGAGGACTCGTTTATTCAAAGTAAAAACAAAGTGATTATCTACCATGCCTGGGGGAATGCAGTCCGTTCTCAATGCTGCTTCGTGTGTTTTACATCTGGGAACCACGTTAAAGTCTGCAGAGGTTGTTATTATTATTGTTTAATAATAAACGCAAGCAGGACTTTTTTTTTCTTCCTGACTTTGAGTGCAACAAATTGAAAATGTGTGATAAATGCTTGTAAAATTGCAGCTTTACTTGTTTATCAATTTTTTTTCATACATTGTTTACGTCATCCAGCTGTGCCTGACCGAATATTAGTTTCGTTGATAAATGTGGCGTCTTTGAATCATATTGTGTTTATTTGACTCAATTATGTGTTTCTACTGAGATTCAGGGTTGTTTTTTGCACTGCAGCTGTTTGTCATGTTCAGGACACACCTCTGATGGTGATTTGTTTTTGTTTTTTTAACCTCTCTGAAACATCTGGTTTAAAAAGAAGAGTGAAATGAAGCTGCTGCAGATTTTATGCAAATAAATTCATCTAATTTAAGGTGTGTTGACGCTTGAAATGATGTGAAACAGGCAGGGCAGGTTGGAGAAGATGTTTTAAGAGGACAAAGGTTTATGTATTACGCCAGATCAGACATAACTGAGATTCAGACGGTGCAAGAGCAGCAGGACGGAGCAGAGACGCAGCAACGTTTTCCTTCAGTAGATAACAAGAAGAAACGAAATCCTCATTGGTTTTTTTTATTTCTTTTTTTTTTAAACAGAAAAAGAAGTCCAGTTTGGAGGAACCTTGATTTCTGGGAGCTTCTTCTGAAAATGAGGTGCAACACACACACACACACACACACACACACACACACACACACACACACACACACACACACACGTTCTGGAGACAAAATGTTTTTTATTGTCGGTGACAACTTCCAAGTTTTATTCCATTAAATCTACTTTGTGCTTTTAATATTGGCGAGAGAAAGAAATGTAAGTCTAACTGCTTTGAACTGTTTAAATTGTTGTTGTTTTTTTAAAAAGGGCAGTTTAAAATAGCTTTTTGATTAAATCTCCCCGATGACGTTTGTACCTAACCTGTAGTGGATTACTGAGGCCCAGGTTAGGATTCGCTGTGACGATACAGTGAAATGCAGCCGTTCTATTCAGAGACGAAAATACAAAATATGCAAATACTGCAGGCGTTTTGTTTCAAATGTCAAAGCTTCGGGCTGTTCAGTTAAAAAAAAAAACAAACACTTTAGTGTTTGTTCCACAGCCTGTTTGCGCAGAGGCGTCGCCGTTTTCACAAACGAGGATTCTCTTCAAGCAGCCGTGACGTTTTGTGACCGAGCGCAGCAAGTTTGAAAATGCGTGATCAGAAAAATAGGATGAAATAATGAGGCTGCTGCAAACGTATTTGTTTAATTGGAGGTGCGTTGAAGCAGCAGATTGTGTGGAACCGGCAGGACGGGTTGGAGGACATGTTTTGGTGGAGACAGGTTTATTCATGTCACACGTCAGGAATCAAACCAAATCAGGAGCAGGAACTAAATCCTCATCTGCTTTTCTTTTTTTTAAATCTATTTTTTTCTTAAATGCGTCCAGTTTGACGTTTTCTAGGTGAAGTGTGAAACAAAGGCTCTTTACATATTGACATTTTTTTTTTTTTTAATATTGTTGTTTTATTCTTTCTAGTTTTTGCGCTGCCGGTGTAGCGGTTAGCTCTCCAGCCTCACAACAAGGGAACCCCGGTTCGATTTCAGGAACTTGTGCGGTTTTCACGTTCCTCCGGTGGCGGTTTGAAGTAGGCCTGAACAATAAACCCCCAAATTATAAATTTTTGCATCATGTCAATATGTTCTGTTTATAAAAAAAAAAAAAAAAAAATTGGTTTTGAGTGCCTGTCCCTTTAAGACGTAGGTATTTAATTAGTATTTTCTTCATTTATCTTCACACAGTGCAGTTCTACGGTCCTTTAAAGTGGCAATAAATAGGTCGTCCTGTCAGTATGACTGCTACCTGCAGGGGGCGCCATGGAGTCGTTATCCTCCATTTACCGCAATGGAGGCGAACTGACTAATACATCCTGATATTGATTCGAGGCCACATCGCCCAGGCCGAGTTTGAAGTTCCCGTGTGGATGAATCCGCTCTGTTTCTTTGTTCCTTTGTTTGTTTGTTGTTGTTTTGTTGTTGTCGTCGTCTCCTCAGACTCCAGCTCCGCCCCTGCCTGGCGCTCCGCCCCTGCCCGGCGCTCCGCCGCCCCGTCCACCTCTGGGCGTTCCTCCTCATCGTCCTGGTCGGCGCGGTGCTGACGTCCCTGATGCCGGGACGTCAGAGAGACGGCGAGGGCGAGGACGGCGGCGACTACGACGGCGACGGCAACGGCAACGACTACGACGACGACGACGGCGACGACGACGACTACGACAACCTGGAGCCCAAAGACGCGCTGCGCAGGGTGGCGCTGCGGCGGGGCCTCCCCGTGGAGGGGGAGGGGGAGGCGGAGCACGAGCAGTTCACCGTGGTCATGCAGACGTACAACCGCACCGACGTCCTGCTCAAGCTGCTGAACCACTACCAGGCGGCGCCGCGGCTCCGGCGCGTGGTGGTGGTGTGGAACAACGTGGCGGAGCCGCCGCCGCGCTCGCTGTGGGACTCGCTGGGCCCCCACCCCGTCCCCGTGGTGTTCAGGGAGCAGACCGCCAACCTGATGAGGAACCGGCTGCAGCTGTTTCCCGAGATCGACACCGACGGTTCGGGCGTTTCCACGGCTTCCACGTTCCGCCGCCGCCGCCGCCGTCGACTCCTACCGATGATTGTTTATGTTTCGTGATTATTTAATCGGTTTCGTCCTCCGAGAAACAAGTTGGTCCCTCTTCTGGTTCCATCCCGGAAGACGTCCCTCCACGTGTTCCCAATGGAGCCGTTGCTTCATAAGAGTTGTTGTTTTGTTTTTTTTAACCGCTACCAACAAAATACCGTAATCTCCGCGACTTTCATTTCTGGATTTTTTGTTTTTTTGCGGCTAAACGAGCTTCATGCTGCTGAAACATTCAGGCCACATTTAGGCATACCTGGATTTTCACAAAAACTACGTTTACAAAAAAAAAAAAAGAAGTTCATTGATACAGACCCGCCTGGTTCACAGCTGCTATGAGCAGCCAGACCTGTAGGGGGCAGTGTCACGAGAAGCATGACGCCACGGTGGCCAGTCACAATCCTATATATATATAAAAAAAATAAATTACGCACAGAGTTTATCCATGTTTTCGGGAATCATCGTTTGTAGCGAGTCGTAGCTGCATTTATGTGTAAATGCATGAAACGCAGAGAAATATCCCATTTTTTTTTTTCCAAATACTCCGGTACGTGTAAACGTGGCCTCGTCACATCAGGACAATTGAAATTACAAGTAGACCAGGTTGAATTGCTGGTAAATCGAACAAACGGTCATTTAAAGCCTTCAGATCAGTCGTTCTGTGTGAAAACGTCCCGTGGTGGTGGTGATGCGTTCAGGTGCATCACGTAACTCCGAACTGCCGCGACGAACGATCGTCTTCTTATGATTCACAATCGGCAAATGACTGAAAAAATACTTTTATCAACAGAGATAAAAGCCCTCAGTGCTTCTCTCTTTCTCTCTCTCGCCCCACTACAAGTCATGTTTAAAACTGTTTTTAAAATTTTTTTGAATGATTTTGCGACTGATGGTTTCTAACTGAAGTTTTGTTTTTCACGATTTAGCCGTCTTGATGTTGGACGACGACACGCTCGTCAGCTTTCCCGACCTCAGCTTCGCCTTCTCCATCTGGAAGGTACGACGACGAAGGCGGCCGTGCACTTTTGGAATGTTCCCCGCCTCGCCGGGTTCTAAAACGTTCTCCGGTTCCGGTTCCCGCAGCAATTCCCGGAGCAGATCGTGGGATTCGTCCCACGTAAGCACGTCTCCGGGCCGGGGGGAGTCTACAGCTACGGCAACTTTGAGATGCAGGATCCAGAGTTGGGCGGCGGCGACAGGTAGGGCGAGCTTCTGTTTCCTCGGGACCGACGGCTCCTCGCGTCCGGGCGTCGTCGTGGCGACGCCGGTGGAGCCGGACACAAGCAAACGCAGAAAAAGTCGTTCAGTTTCTGAAAGCAAACGATGAACTGAATGAGGTTTTCCTAATATGACCTTTTTCCCTCCACATATACAACCTGTGTGTTTTTGTGCGAGTCGTCTTATGGAAGGATGATTTGATTTCCATTGAGTTTCTGTCGTTCATTCATTCAAAAAAAAAATGAATGTGTCCAAATAATGCGACAACAAAAAATATGTAATTAAACTAAATAACTTGGCGACAATAACTGTAGAGTATCCTTCAGGTGGAATTTTAGCTTCTTATTGAAACAACCACAACAACTATGGATTTACTAGATTATTTTCATCGTCACACTGATTAGCAATATATTTTACATAATTTTTAAAAATGTTTCCATTGGTGCAATATTTGCAGGCGTTTGTGGGACGAACACATTAATATCTTGACAGTCGTACGACATCCTTCAAGCCTAAAATTGCACACAACAATTAACACATTTTATTAATCATATCAAACATAGAACATTTTGAAAACATTCCCCGCACCTGGAACGACGCCCCAGAAGTTTAGAAAGTGTGTCCTCTCTCTCTCTCTTTTAAAAAGTGTGTTGCTCCAACCTGCCAATCAGAAATCAAACCCTATATAGTGTCATCGGGGGGTTTTAACCAATCACAATCAAGGTAGGCTCCTCCCCCTTTGACTCCTCCCACAATGGGGCAGCTCTGCTCTGGCACATGGCGCCACGAGAGGAAGTACTTCCTCCTCTTCCCATAGATGGGCGGAGCCAGTCCAGCTCACACAGACACAGCAGATTCTGAATGTAGCTCCTGGGATCCGATGTTCTAATGGAGGGAAACTCGAGGAGCTTTGAATACGAGGTTTCTGGACCGACGAGACCCAGAGGAGGAGGTGAAACGTGTGGTTTGGGTCCTGTCCTCCCTGCAGATACTCCATGGTGCTGATCGGCGCGGCGTTCTTCCACCGCGGCTACCTGCAGCTGTTCCAGCAGCAGCCGGACGCCGTGCACGCCCTGGTGGACCGGACGCAGAACTGCGACGACATCGCCATGAACTTTGTCGTGGCCCTGGAGCTGAACGGCCAGCCGGCGGGCGGCCGCCTCTGCCGGCCGTCGGGGGTCTTCGTCCGGCCGGTGGACTTCAGGAACCTGGAGAAGGAGGCGAGCAGCGGCTACCTGGGCATGTGGCACCGCGCCGAGCACCTCCTGCAGCGCTCCCACTGCCTCAACCAGCTGGCGCAGATCTACGGCGCCATGCCCCTCTGCTTCTCCAACCTGATGGTGTCGCAGTTCGGCTTCCCGAGCTACGCGAACCACAAGCAGCGGTGCTGAGGTTCAGGCGAACGCCTGTCCGTTTACACCGCTTTATGTATGAGACAGAGATCAAAGAGACTTTCATCTTTTTCTATGAGGCTTTGTGTATTTCTGTTTGTTTTTGTACGGTATCACCTCTCTCTCTGGGCGTGCGTTGCAAGTAAAATGTGATTTTTTTTTGCGTGTGTGTGAAGAAAACAGGGTTAAATCGAGTATTTTGGATATTTTAGAAGTTCTATGCACACACTGACAATCATTTTCACGGATGAATTTATATTTTGAAAAACGTGATTTGAATAAACTTTAGTGGATAGCTGGAGACAACAATGTGAAATGAAACATTTCTTTCTATATTTTCACTTCTATTTATGCATTTCTATGGTTCTACTTTTGTGTTTTATTTCCATTTTTTTTTTTTAACGCTAGTTGGATAAATTAACATGCAAACTCCCCCAAAAAAGTAATTTCTTTTGTGCACAGAACCGTTTTTTTTAAGAAACTTTTCTTTCTTTGTACGCAAAAATCACATGACGGCGTGATCACAGCTGGAGAACAGCAGTAAGAAAAAGCACAAGTAGAGATTTAGTTGTGAAATGAGAAAACTCAAAATGAACATGCAGGAGTGTGTTATTCAAAAATAAGCTTTTTAAAATCATCTGAGCCGCTCGAGTTGTTGAAACTCCTCGTTCATTGATGACAGTATGAAAAGCACAGAAACATCATTTAAATTTATGAAATCAGCTTTTTTTTCCAGACTGGTTATGATATAATTTAAATAAAAAAAACAAAAAACAAAACCGTAGGAGGTAGGAGGTGAGATTTATTCTGGCTTCTCATCCGGTAACAGGTTTCATTGATCCACAGTCGCTCTGGTCGGGCAACAAGTTCAATCAGCGCCACGATTTTCACTCATATACTCGAGTTTTATACCAATAATAGTGTAATAATGACGAGCAAAACCTCAACAAGAAGGCCGTTGCTGGGCTAATCCCCCGCCGGAGGGCTTTATATTTTCTCACAAAGCCAGCTCTAAGGCAGCACACTTGGTACACTAGAGGGTGTTCCATGGGTCCTAGTAGATCATTATGTAGAATCTGAAAGGTCTTCTTCATAAGCTATGTCAAAATACGTCTCCAGAGCCCAAAAGGTGTTTTTATGCACTTAGTGACCCTGTGACCTGATATGCAAATTAGGTCATGGTCACCATGGTGCCCCTTCTCCCCAGGTGGAGTGTCCATGCGTGAAGTTTGGTGACTGTGGGCCCAGGGGTTGCTGAGAAATGAGGAGAAATGTTTATATGAAAATACATGTATTGTGCAACCATGACGAGCAAACTTCAGACCCTACCAATCTTCAAGGTCAAGGTCAAGGTCAGGTCACTTGGTATGATGGAGGGTGTCCCCAGAGTACTAGTAGGTGTGTATAAAATTTCAGAGCCCTAGCTCAAAAACCTAGGCCTCCAGAGCCCAAAATGTGTTTTTAAGCACTTCGTGACCCTGTGACCTACTTAATATGCAAATTAGGTCAAGGTCACCATAGTATCCCCTCCCCCTCTGAGATGTATCCACATGTGAAGTTTGGTCACTGTGGGCCCAGGGGTTGCCGAGATATAGGTAGAAACGTTCGAACGGACAGACGTACGGAGACTGTTTCAAGATCCCCCTTCTAATAAGTTAATACTCTTGTAACGCTCTTGTTGCTCAATTCTGCTTTTCTTGCTTGATTCTTCACTTCTACATTTTAAACTCGACTTCCATCGGACTGCCGTGTGAACGTGATCGGGCCCCAGAGCGCAGAGGTAAATAAGAACGCCACACAGGTTGCCAGATGTGACTCGGTGTTTCCAGCTTAAACCAGGTAAAAAACAAACAAACAAAAAAAAACACACACCTCAATAAAAACTGGCCCAAATCTGTGTAGAAATCATGTTAAAACTACTAAAAGTGTGATGAAGAACACGCCATAAACACACAAGTGCATGAAGTAAAGTTAAAAGGTAACACAATTTGGCTCCACAATTCGGGGAAAACGCAAAATATCTGGCAACGCAAGTCAGATCCACTTTCATCTGGTTGTTAAAGGAGTCGTTGTACAAAATCCACTTTCTAAAAGTTTCCCCAGCAGTAAGAATCGTCTCCACACCTGGAACGACGCCCCAGAAGTGAAGAAAGTGTGTCCTCTCTCTCTCTCTCTTTTAAAAAGTGTGTTGCTCCAAGCAGCCAATCAGAAATCAGAAAATGAAACCCTATATAGTGTCATCGGGGGTTTTAGCCAATCACAATCAAGGTAGGCTCCTCCCCCACTTTGACTCCTCCCACAATCAGGCAGCTCTGCTCTGGCACATGGCACCACGAGAGGAAGTACTTCCTCCTCTCTTCCTCATAAATGGGCGTGTGTGTGGGCGGAGTCAGTCCAGCTCACACAGACACAGCAGATTCTGAATGTAGCTCCTAGGATCTGATATTCTAATGGAGGCAAAATTAGGAAACTTTAAATACGACGTTTCTGGAGCGACGAGACCAAGAGGAGGAGGAGAAACGCTGGATAATATGAGTGATTGAAACACGAGTCGCTGTGAGCAAAAAAAAAAAAAAAAAAACAGTCGCTTTTCCCTGTGAACGAATTTATCGAGACAAACGTCTCACAGAGCAGTCGTCAAATTATCACAATACAATACGACAAAAAAACCAAAAAACCAAAAATCCATTTCTTCCGATCGCCTGCCGGTGACGGCGACATGTTTCCCTTTCCACGCCAGTCAACGCTACGGCGGGGGACGACGGCGAGCTCCGCCCCCCCGTGGATCAGATTGGCTCCGCCCCCCCCGTGGATCAGATTGGCTCCGCCCCCCCCGTAGATCAGACTGGCTCCGCAGTTGTCGCGATGCAGCTGGATTCCAGTTGTGGCTGGTTTACCGCGGCCCGGGACCGGTGCCGCCGCGGCCCGGCCGCGAGGCGCCGCCGCCGCTAGCGGCGCCCGGGGAGCGGAGGTCGTGCCACAGCTTGACGAGCGGCTCCCTCTTCCTCCAGATGAGCTTGTGGCCGTACGCCACGTACCAGCTGCAGGGGAGGAAGCACACGGAGACAGTCAAACCCTCGTTTTCAGAATCACGGCGCCAGAGGGGGACGATTTGGGGGGGGGGGGGGTTTCGGTTTTCAGAATAAAAGAGTCGGGCTTGGTCGTGGAGGAAACGGAGCGCGGACGTCTGATCTCTGGGAAATCAGTTCCATTCGTTTCGCTAATGTCGCGCGCTCGTCACTCGTCAACAAAATAAGAGTCGGGCAGAGTCGTCCTGCCGCCGTCGTCAACAAAATAAGAGTGCGGGAAGCCGTGAACTCACACGCCGAACAGAGCGCCGCCCAGGTGGGCGGCGTGGTCGAACAGCTTCCAGCCCAGGACCAGGCCGGCGGCGTCCACCGCCACCAGCGCCTTCAGAGCCTGGGCGAAGAACCACGAGTCAGCAAAAAAAAACAAAAAACAACAAACGGGTGGAGCTGGATTTTCGAAAATCTTTTACGTGTTTATTTAGTTTTTTTTTTTGAAGCGAACAGACTCACGTTCCCGGCGGTGAAAGTGACCATCGGGAGGAAAATGATTCCCAGTTTGGCTTCCGGCACTTTGGCGCAGACGGCGGCGAGGACCGCCATGACGGCGCCCGACTGGGGGGGGGGGGGCAAACACAGAGAGAGAGAAAATTAAACAATAAAAAATCTGCATTTCATTTATTTAAAGGTTATTTTTTTAAATTTTTTTAATAAAGAATCGAGGTTTTCTTACGGCCCCTAATGACGGATAGAGACGTCCGGTGGCTGTTTTACACGTGTAGCTGACCATGGAGGAAATCACACCTGCAAACACACGTTGACTTGATTTAAACGTGGTTACAGAGACGACACTGATCCTTTATTTATCTAAAATGTATCTAAAAACACTGAAATTTAAAGATTTAGTGGAGTAGAACCTTCTAAAAAAAACCATGTTTAAAGCTCAGCTGGAAATTTTAGCGAACAAATTGCAAAACAGATTCGCCCAAGAGAAAAAGTAGATCTGAACTGAAAGGAACTGAGGGTTTTTTTTTTTTACAAAACTCAGGTTTCAATCGGCCGTAATGGCAAAATGCATCTCAATGGAAGGAGTCGGTCTTGATTGTAAAACTAAAACTTCTAAATCCATTGAGGTGTTTAAGAAACTTGTTAAATGATCAATGTTACAGAAATACGACACTGCGGAGGAGCAGATCAACCTTATTGATTTATTTTGTGTTTGATGTTTTGGAAAAAGACGCTGCATGTGAATGAACTGGACTGTAAAGGATTATAAGTTTGACTTCTTTCTGCTCCTTTTCATTCATATGAAACGCTGCTGTTGCGTCGTCTTAAATGAATGAAATAAATAAAAAAAATAAATATAATTGAAAAATAATCTCCAATTTCATGCAACGTGTTCTTATTCATTGTATTTCTGATGTTTCGATGGTCAAAATGTAAAATCCTGCGAGATTTTACAAGAAAACTCAGAATCTGGTGAAATCGGAACCTAAAACTGATTAGTCAGCGATTTACGACACGGCCTCAATATTTTAATATTTGCGTGTTCAGCTTCGCACCGGTTGTTGCGGAGGATGTAAACAACAACAACAACAACAACAACAACAGAGGATTCACAAGGTCGCTGTTGTAACGCCTCATCGTATGAAATGCTGCTGTTGCGTCGTTTTAAATGAATGAAATAAATAATTAAATGAAAATGAATGGGGGGGAAAAAAAAAAAAAAAACATTTTCACCAGCGGACATGTAGACGGCGAGGAACTGCTCTCTGCCCAGAAGAGAGACGATCCCGGAGGAGAAGGTCCACAGGACGTACATGTTGGCCGCCATGTGGACGACGGAGTAGTGGCTGAAGGAGGACAGCACCATGGGGAGACACCGTGTTTCTGGAGGGAGGGGGGAGGGGGGGGGAGGGGGACAAATGGACAGAATTGTAGGGAAAAACGCTCTGCTTGTCCTCCGCTGAACCAGCGGTAGAGAGGAGGGGGAGACGCTACGTCAGGTGGACTCACTGGACGCCGGGTTGGACGTGAAGTATTTGATCATGCTTCTCTGCAGGGAAGGAATCCGCCAGCAGCACAGGACCACAACGTTCACCGCCATGATGCCTGAGACACGGGGACAGACGGTGACTGTCTGCAGGAGACCGGGGGGAGGGTGGAGAGCTGGCGGAAGAGCTGGTGAAGAAGGAGGAGGAGGAGGAGGAGGAGGAGAGAAGAAGGAGGAGTAGAAGAAGAAGATGTAGAACTAGAAGTAGAAGTAGAAGTAGAAGAAGTAGAACTAGAAGTAGAACTAGAAGAAGTAGAAGAAGATGTAGAAGAAGATGGAGAAGGAGGAGTAGAAGAAGAAGAAGTAGAACTAGAAGAAGAAGAAGTAGAACTAGAAGAAGTAGAAGTAGAACTAGAAGAAGTAGAAGAAGTAGAACTAGAAGCAGAAGTATAACTAGAAGAAGTAGAAGTAGAAGAAGAAGATATAGAAGAAGATGTAGTAGAAGAAGAGAAGAAGTAGAAGGAGGAGAAGAAGAAGATGTAGAAGAAGTAGAAGTAGAAGATAAGAAGTAGAACTAGAAGAAGAAGAAGTAGAACTAGAAGAAGTAGAAGTAGAACTAGAAGAAGTAGAAGAAGAAGTAGAACTAGAAGCAGAAGTATAACTCGAAGAAGTAGAAGTAGAAGAAGAAGAAGTAGAAGTAGAACTAGAAGAAGTAGAAGAAGTAGAACTAGAAGCAGAAGTATAACTAGAAGAAGTAGAAGTAGAAGAAGAAGATATAGAAGAAGATGTAGTAGAAGAAGAGAAGAAGTAGAAGGAGGAGAAGAAGAAGATGTAGAAGAAGTAGAAGTAGAAGATAAGAAGTAGAACTAGAAGAAGAAGAAGTAGAACTAGAAGAAGTAGAAGTAGAACTAGAAGAAGTAGAAGAAGAAGTAGAACTAGAAGCAGAAGTATAACTCGAAGAAGTAGAAGTAGAAGAAGAAGAAGTAGAAGTAGAACTAGAAGAAGTAGAAGAAGTAGAACTAGAAGCAGAAGTATAACTAGAAGAAGTAGAAGTAGAAGAAGAAGATATAGAAGAAGATGTAGTAGAAGAAGAGAAGAAGTAGAAGGAGGAGAAGAAGAAGATGTAGAAGAAGTAGAAGTAGAAGATAAGAAGTAGAAGTAGAAGTAGAAGTAGAACTAGAAGAAGATAAGAAGTAGGAGTAGAAGAAGAAGTAGAAGAAGAAGTAGAAGAAGAAGAAGAAGAAGTAGAAGTAGAAACTCTGAGAAGTAGAAGTAGAAGTAAAAGAAGTAGAAGTAGAACTAGTAGAAGAAGATAAGAAGTAGAACAAGAACAAGAACAAGAAGAAGTAGAAGTAGAAGAAGAAGAAGTAGAACAAGTAGAAGAACAAGAAGAAGTAGAAGTAGAACAAGAACAAGAAGAAGTAGAAGTAGAAGTAGAAGTAGAACAAGTAGAAGAAGAAGAAGAAGAAGAAGCAGAAGCAGAAGCAGAAGAAGAAGCA
Source organism: Blennius ocellaris (assembly GCF_963422515.1). Lineage (NCBI taxonomy): Eukaryota > Metazoa > Chordata > Actinopteri > Blenniiformes > Blenniidae > Blennius > Blennius ocellaris. The sequence continues at coordinate 1,004,133 of NC_137659.1, forward strand.
GAAGAAGAAGAAGAAGAAGCAGAAGAAGAAGAAGAAGAAGCAGAAGAAGAAGAAGAAGAAGAAGAAGCAGAAGCAGAAGAAGAAGTAGAAGAAGGAGGAGAAGAAGAAGATGTAGAAGAAGTAGAAGTAGAAGATAAGAAGTAGAAGTAGAAGTAGAAGTAGAACTAGAAGAAGATAAGAAGTAGGAGTAGAAGAAGAAGTAGAAGAAGAAGTAGAAGAAGAAGAAGAAGAAGTAGAAGTAGAAACTCTGAGAAGTAGAAGTAGAAGAAGTAGAAGTAGAAGTAGAACTAGAAGAAGATAAGAAGTAGGAGTAGAAGAAGAAGTAGAAGAAGAAGTAGAAGAAGTAGAAGTAGAAACTCTGAGAAGTAGAAGTAGAAGAAGTAGAAGTAAAAGAAGTAGAAGTAGAACTAGTAGAAGAAGATAAGAAGTAGAACAAGAACAAGAACAAGAACAAGAAGCAGAAGTAGAAGCAGAAGAAGCAGAAGAAGAAGAAGAAGAAGAAGAAGTAGCACAAGAACAACAAGAACAAGAACAACAACAACAACAAGCGGCGGAGGCGTTGCTACCGGTGACGGTCCTCTGGCCTTCCGTCAAGCCGCTCCAGAAGTCGTCCAGCAGGGACACCAGGAGGATGACCTGCCTCTGGAAGCTGGACAGCTGCTTCCACCACTCGTGCCACTGCGTCATGTTGTGGGAGCCCTGAGGACAGGAAGGGGATTTTCACAATAAAGGACTTTTCCTCCAGGTACACGTGTAAAAAACGAGTTTTTAAAACAGGGTTTTTATGAGCGACTGTTACTCCTCCACACGTTTTCTGTCTGGAAATCAGGATTTCTACATTTCTAGTTCTACACAGGTGAAAAAACACTATATATTATATATAGATACATATATATATACATATAAACATAGTGTATTTTATTTACTGCCAAGCACACAATACCGTGGAAATGGCGCCTTTTTAAATAAACTGAAAAGCCAATAATAACGGTACTTTTAATTTGATTTAGGCCGCGTTTCCACAATAAAGTTTTCTTTTTTTTCATATTGTAGCCTAATTTATTCACAAATAACAGTCCAATATCGGGTTGGAGTGAAATAATATTAAAGGTGAAAACGTAATGATGTTCCTCAGTTTAGAATAAAAATAAAAGTAAAGTTTTCAAGTGAAAACGCAAAACTTTCACAATATTTTGGCCATAATATTATTTTTTTTTTTAAATGCAACTTTTTGAAAACGGCTCCCCAGGGTGGAACTTTTCGAAAACGCTCCAATGCTGCTGGTTGTGCACACGCTCAGTAGCCGGACAATAAAACTTTACGTAAACGACGCTTAAGAACGATATTTTCCTCCGTGGCGTCGTGACTCCCGGTGCATAGCCTCCTGGGACTCGGTGCTTTTATTTTGGCAGTCACCGCGATAACAATCGAACTTGGCGCCGTGTCCACGGGAAAATTGTTCTCCGCTGCATGAGTGTGTGTGTGTGTGTGTGTGTGTGTGTGTGTGTGTGCTTTCATTACAACAAACAAACAGCACCCACTAGTGGCCCAACATGAAAACTACATTACTTTTACATTTACTTTTATGGTTTTCTGCCATTTTGCTCTAACTCGTTGTTTCAAAACCGACGCCCAGGTCCGGTGAAGAACGGAGCTTGTGGTCAAAACGCCCGTTCACCTGGGCGAGTCGCTCCGCCTCCTCGCCGTCCTTCGCCGTCTGAACTCTGGACTTGAGCGTCTCGTACTGGAGGATCGCCGCCGCGCCGAAAGAGCAGCCTGTGAACTGATATGGAGTCAGAGCGGGGGGGTGGAGGCGGCGGGCGAGAGAGGGCGAGAGAGGGCGAGAGAGGCCTACCCCCACTGTAAACATCAGCGGCTTGAGGAGCGTGGGTCTCCCGGGGGCTCTGGGGGGGCGGGGCTGTGGCGGCGGCGGCGGCGGCCCCGGGGCGGGGGCCTCGGGGGGCGGGGCATTCGGGGGCTCCGGCGCTCCTCTCTTGGTGTCCGGCCGCTTGGCTTCCCGCCGGAAACCACAGCGCTGCTGGTTGTGAGGATTTAATCTGGACATTAAAAACCAGGGCGTGAGTGAGGGGGGGGGGGGAACAATATGGCCGACTGTCCACATGGTGGCGCTTTAGGATGGCTCGTGGCTTTTTACTAAGTAATTCCAGCAGAAATAGTTGAGGTGAATAAATGTAAATAAAGGAAATGAGGCTCCTGTTGGGAAATTCTCCTTTTCAAATGTTTCCCCATTGAAACGTCAGCATAAAAAAAAACAACTTAGCAAATACAAAAGTGTCTCTAATGAAGACCACGAGCTTCCAATCCTGACCTTTGACCTCGTGCACAGCTCTCTCCGGTGTTCATCACAAAAGTTCCCCGCAGAAGCAAAGAAGTGAGACGTCCTGCAGCTTCGGGATGGTAAAATGTCTCAGGCTCAACCTCTGATATGCCGTTTAATGATCTATTAATATTAATATAATCTGGGTTTTGGGGATTGTTCACATTTCACACAGCATCAGCAACATTTTCGCGATTGAATGTATGAAACAAAAAAAAATGTGCTTTCTTATTTAGGTGAATGTCACTAAAAGCAGTTGTCGTAGCTGATTTATAAGAGAAATGCGACAACTGCAGGCAACTAATGTTTGATTTTATGACTTCTTTTTTTTACTGTCTTGTCACTTTTCATTCAGTTTTTCTATGTAACAGTTCTGGTGGTGCGTTCAGGTCCCTGTAAACAAACGCAATGACAGCGGGAGCGGTTAGGTAACACACGCGTGTGTGACAAAATCCCACGTAAACACACACGCGTGCAACGTGTGGCTTCGCGTCCGACCCGCACCGGGTCCTCTCCGCTCACCTGTAGCCCGGTACCGTCCTCTTCTGGGCTGTTAGGATCTCTGTTTTGACCCACCGCAGCGCGCTGCCCCTCCACGCCATGTTTGTTCGTGACGTCCTTCGGAGCCTTAAGCCCCGCCCACTGTCAGCTCGTGCTGCCTTCACTGACTCCTGGGAAAGCTCGGATATATGAGTGCTCTACTCTCGTCATAAAACAATGTGAATTAAAAACAATTGATCCTCTTTAACTGCAAAATTCTCTCAAGATTCTTATTATCCTTCATCAGATGAGGAAATATGCAAAAATAAAATAGCAGTCAATGAACATCTGCCTCTCCTGGTTTTAGTTACATATCGATTCCAAAAAGGATGGGATGGTTTGTTTCTCTCCTTATTTAAGCGGTTGACGGAAAACTATTTGTTGTGATTGGATTTCACGTGTTTTTGCCATTCACTCAAAGCGAGACGGACTCAAATCTAAATGGATTTAAACAGCGATTCTATTTTCGAGGCAGAAGTCAGTCTGCGTGGCATCATTTGCTTATTTTAATTGGGTTTTTCACTCCCCTCTAGTGGTGGATTTAAATAGAAACCATTCAAGAGGTTTTTCATCCCAAACAATATTTGAAAAACACTGAAAATAAGTCTTTTTTTTTTCATGTCATCCACATTTACATCAATTAATCCCCGAAACACTTTTGCTCCCTTGAAACTGGATAAAAGGCATTTGTTTGGTAGTTTATGTAGTTTATGATTCTGCAGATTTGACATATCTTCCAAAAATTGTTGTTTTTTTTTGGGGGGGGGGGGGATTTCTTAAATTACTAAACTGGACCCAATGGTGACAGCAGCTCTCCTGAAACTCAAGTTTATTGACCTACGTGGATTAACTTTCTGTCAACATGAATAATGGGTTTCAGTGAGTTCACACACTAAATAACATCAGCGCAATCATTACTTCTAATCTCGTGAAACTAAACACGTATGAGCTTATTTGTTTATATTTAACAAAGCAAGGATAGGAAAAGGTGTCCGTGGCTGAGCAGTATTGATGGATCTGTGTTTCTATTGGCATCTGGACAAAGTTCTGGCAGAATGAGGTGAAGGAGGTTTTTTATTTATTTATTTATTTATTCCTTCCAGCGAGAAGCTGCACTGCAGCGTCTGCAGGGCGAAGCAAAGATCTGCACTGAGCCGCTTCCTTCTCCACAGAACAAGGGTGTAGGTACACAGCTCATTCATCTTAACTGAAGCTTCATAATACAACCTCACTTCAGCAGAAACACATGTGGGGGGGGGGGGGGGGGGGGGGGGGGGGGTGCCTTTGCCACTGTATGGGGCAAGGACACGGTCCCAAGTCAGATGATATCCGACGGGTGCAGGTTCAGGGAACTGGAGGACACAGATGAGGGAGAGCAGGATGAAGAGGAGGAGGAGGAGGAGGAGGAAGAGGAGGAGGAGGAGGAGGAGGAGGAAGAGGAGGAGGTAACGATCTTAAACATTTGAGGTTAAAGCAGATTTTTGGTTCAAAGTGACGTAAATGCAGCAGCTCTCGCTCCACAGAGGACTTTAGGTTCCTCTCTGATCAATGCAGTTTCTCTCTCTCTCTCTCTCGCTCTCTCTCTCTTTTTTTGTTGTTGGAAGCAAAGGTGTCCTCTTTCAGGTCCTCGCATCGATTTGCTGTGGACTGACGCCGGCACGGGATCCGTCTGCGTCGCTCAGAACCCGGGCGTCGAGGGCCGCAGCCGCGTGACAGGAAGTGTCTGACATCACAGCGAAGGACAAACTTTACAATCTCAATCAATTATATCTGCACATTATTATTCATATGTAACATCTGTGTTTAATATAATTAAGGAAGTGTGTTAATTTTTTGTGTGTAATTTCATGTTTGTATGAATAATAGGACTTTTATTTTGAAAGGGTTTAAAGTTGGAACCAAAGTTCCGAGAGTTTAGTTCCTACGACAGAGTTTTATAGACGGACCCCATTTCCCGAGCGCCACCGAACGTAAACAGACTTTTATTTTATTAAGACGGCAAGAACGAGAAACTAAAGACTCTTTTGAAGACACGCGGCGAATGAAGGAACGACTTGAAACGCCTCGTCGTCCGCCATTTTGGATTTTTCACTTCCGTCAACATTCAGCACGTCACCGGAAGTATTAACGACTCACTCGAATTCGACGCACAAAAACAACTTCCACGGATTAATGGACGCTTTTTAAAGGTAAAACGACGTGTTTTTGATTATTTTGACTTTCTAATCCCAAAGTTTCGTAACTTTTTATGGTTCAGAAAAAAAGTTGAGCAGGAAGAGGAAGGAGAACAAGGTTCGATTTGTTATCGACCAATATAATAAATATACATGACACACATTTACCATGTTATTAAAAAACAAATGTATATGGATAAAAAGTGACTAATACAATAAATATGGTGTGGTAGTATGGTAGTAGGGTGTGGCAGCTCCAATATTAATACTATAAAATGTATTCCAGACCAAGGATAAACCTAAAATAGACATTATTATTCCTTCAGATTCAAGAGTATGAAGAGATACGCCTTCCTTGAAAATGTAATTGAAATATCTTGATTATTAAAGAAACTACAAGTGTTTTTATGTTTAAAAAAAAAAATAAAGTTTTGTTTCCGGTCACAGATTCGAAAAAAAAATTACACTAATTAATAAACTTATTTTGCTCATAAATTCCTTATTTGTTAATAAATCTGAATGGCGTTGGTGTGATTTTCTTAGTTTTTTCTTCGTCTTTCCAGTTGTACCAGTTGCATTAATATTTCTTCACGACCTAATGAAGATATTTGTTAAGAAAAACTGCAATTTTCTTTGAAATGTTAACCATTTGCTTGTTGCTTTGGCAGATTGGAGCCTATTTTACCTTTTTTTTTGGACAAATCTATTATGCTGAAACAGCGAATCTCCTTCTCGTACAGTTTCTTTATTTTTCTTCTTCACTGTACACGTAAAAACAAACCCACTCCTCTGCAGTATAATCAGATAGCCTGGGTGTTGATGTGCTGGAGGCCGGGGACACGGGTATTGATCGGATTTCCTTCATTAAATATTAACAACACTGTGAAATATCTTATACTTTTCCGATCAGCGACGTACAGCCGACGTGTCGCTCGGTTCCACAAGGTGAAAAGATAAAAAAAAAAAAAAAAAAAGGAAAGTGATTTGTGTTTATTTAGCAGGGAAAAGAGAAAAAAAAAGAACAAAGGTTGGATTAAATTTCTAATTACAGACGTTCATCGTTTAATGTTTAACTCTGAAATTTAACGATGAACTTTCGACAGTTAAAGAGGTTGAGGGAGAAGTTAAACTGACCCGACTGACCGACCAGCTTACTTACTGACCGAGCGACCGATATACGGGACCGACAACAAACTAACCTGCTCAGTGACTCACTAACTCACTGACTGACCGATCAAATGACCCAACAACCAACCAGCTAACTTAATGACTGACCGACTGACCAACCAACTGACCGACCAGTTAACTGAATGACCGAACAACCACAAACTAACCTGCTCACTAGTTTACAAACTGATTGACAAACCGACTGACCCAACAATCAACCAGCTAACTTACTGACTGACCAAGCAGCCAACTGACCGACAAAATGACCAACCAAGGAAGCAAGCAAGCAACTAACCAACTGACTAACCAAGCAATCAACTGACTGACCAACTGACTGACCAAGCAAGCAAGTAAGCAAGTAAGCAACCAGCCAAGCAACTAACTAACTGACAAACCAACCAACCAACCAGCCAACCAAGCAACCAACTGATCAACCAAGCCAGTAAGCAAACAACTAACCAACCAAGCCAGCAAGTGAGCAACCAAGCAACTAACCAACTGACGAACCAAGCAACCAAGCAATCAACTGACTGATCAACTGACCAACCAACTAACCAATCAACCAACCAACCAACCAACCAAGCAAGCAACTAACCAACTGGCGAACCAAGCAACCAACCAAGCAACCAACCAACCAACCAAGCAACTAACCAACTGACGAACCAAGCAACCAAGCAATCAACTGACTGATCAACTGACCAACCAACTAACTAATCAACCAACCAACCAACCAACCAACCAATCAACCAACCAAGCAAGCAACTAACCAACTGGCGAACCAAGCAACCAACCAAGCAACCAACCAACCAACCAAGCAACTAACCAACTGGCGAACCAAGCAACCAAGCAACCAACCAACCAACCAAGCAACCAACCATCCGGCCGACTGACCAACTAACCAACTGACCGACCAACCGATTGATCAACCAGTCAGCTTAATGACAGACGACCACAAACTAACCTGCTCACTAAGTGATTGACAGACTAATCTACTGACGGGATGACCAACTAACCAACCAACCAACCAACCAACCAACCAACCCACTAACTAACTAACTAAGTAACACCCCCCCCCCCTGATGCTGATTTGACCTGATCTTCTCTTCATACACTCATTTCTTCACCTCCTCTGTGAGTCTCAAGCTTTTTTTCCTCCTGCTGTTTGCTTCACTGTGTTTCTGCATCAAGACACAATGCAACGCTGCACCTCTGCAACACACACACACACACACACACACACACACTGGAACAAGCCCCGCCCCCTCCCGCTACTTCACCTGGGCTCCAGTCCACTTCACTCACAGAAAGTCCCGGGACCCCCCAGGAGGCAGAAGGTTCTCTGGAGATCTGCTGCAGGATTCAAGGAAAAAAAAAACAAAAAAGCTTCCAGAAGGATCGAAATCTGCTGTAAATTCTTCTTGACTGAAGCAGCTGATCTGTGTGTGTGTGTGTGTGTGTGTGTGTGTGTGTGTGTGTGTGTGTGTGTGTGTGTGTGTGTGTGTGTGTGTGTGTGTGTGTGTGTGTGTGTGTGTGTGTGTGTGTGTCAGCAGCACATCCCAACAGCCTCCGTCTGCAGAAGTTGTGCGCCGCCTCAAGGGGGTGGACATGGGGGATAAAAACGCCGGTAAGAAACCTCCCACGTGCTCCTGCAGAAAATAACTTAACGTGTGTGTGTGTGCGCGTGCGTGTGTGTTTTGACGTTTGCACGCATCGTTTTGTCGGAGTAGATTCATTGAATTGATTTTAAAGCTGCAGGACACAGCGGCATCGTTTGCCAAGTGAGTAGAAACGCAGTTAGACGAGCAGTTTGGACGATTTAAAACGGAGTTTTTATTTTATTTTTTTTTATTTTTTCTTTGGGGGGGGGAGGGGGGGTGAAGCCTCATGGTCCAATGCTGCAGAGCGGTGCTGATGCTGCTGCTGCCACATCCTCCCCGGTGCATCACTAAATGCGTTTTAGTGATGCGTTAAAAAGTACAAAGTAAAACGCTTCCCCCACTGTTGTTTGCTCATGTAGACAAAAAACAAAACAAAACACACAAACACACACACAAAAACCCTGCTGGCTCGACACTTTCTTTTTTCTTTTTTCTCGGTAATCTCAAGGTGGCGCTGCTCTGCTGTCAGGATTATAAATTTATCAGCTGCAGTTTATTCCTAATCCACACTTAATGTTGTCTAAGCTTCTCTATGTACCTTTTCTAGTATTAAAAAAATGTGGATTTTGTCCCCGTCATAGTTTTTTTTTTTTTTAAAGTTAAGTCACGTGATTTGCGTGGTACAAAAAATCCGTCATGTAATGTAATGTAATCTGGATTAATAGTTTAGTTTAGTTGAGTTGAGTTGAGTTTATTAAGATCTCCATTCGCTGCAGCTGTTCTTTTTGGTCCAACCAAATCTTATATACAAGCAAAAGAAACAGTGGGATTAATAATATTCAGCATTAAAAAAAATTTACAAAAAATTAAAATAAAATAGAAAACACAATTGAAGAATTTACAAAGAATGCAGAACACAAAAACTAAAAGTGCACATCTACTATGTCTTATATTAATTTTCTTTTCCTCGAAATACCACCTTCAACAATAGGTATCAAAAACACATATAGAAATAATGTCTTCTGTATACTATGTCCTATATTTGATCACACACACACACACACACACACACACATGCATACACATATATAAATACACACATACAATAGATTACATCAGTACTTTTAGTAATCCCACATGGGGATATTCGGTTATATTCAGTTAGTAGTTAAAGATAGAATATTGGCACACGAGAGAATGTGTATATAATTCATTAAATATATAAATATATATGTACATGCAGTGTATTGATAGGATCGTCAATATTTGACCTTCAGTGTATTAATTTGAAGGTCTGTCAAATTATTTTGACAGTCACTGTAATACCAATCCAACTTGGTAATTTTATTTTGACAGTCACTGTAATAACGATCCAACTTGGTTTTATTTTGACAGTCACTGTAATAACAATCCAACTTGGTTTTATTTTGACAGTCACTGTAATACCAATCCAACTTGGTAGTTTTATTTTGACAGTCACTGTAATAACGATCCAACTTGGTTTTATTTTGACAGTCACTGTAATAACAATCCAACTTGGTGGTTTTATTTGGACAGTCACCATAATAACAATCCAACCTGGAGCTTTTATTTTGACAGTCTCCATCATAACAATCCAACTTGGTAGTTTTATTTTGACAGTCACCATAATAACCATCCAACTTGGTTTTATTTTGACAGTCACCATAACAACAATCCAACTTGGTAGTTTTATTTTGACAGTCACTGTAATAATGATCCAACTTGAAGGTTTTATTTTGACAGTCACCGTAATAACAATCCAACTTGGAGGTTTTATTTTGACAGTCACCGTAATAACAATCCAACTTGGAGGTTTTATTTTGACAGTCACCGTAATAACAATCCAACTTGGAGGTTTTATTTTGACAGTCACCGTAATAACAATCCAACTTGGAGGTTTTATTTTGACAGTCACCGTAATAACAATCCAACTTGGAGGTTTTATTTTGACAGTCACCGTAATAACAATCCAACTTGGAGGTTTTATTTTGACAGTCACCGTAATAACAATCCAACTTGGAGGTTTTATTTTGACAGTCACTGTGATAACAATCCAACTTGGTAGTTTTATTTTGACAATCACCACAATAACAATCCAATTTGAAGGTTTTATTACAATATAACAATTATTATTATTATTATTATAATTGTTGTTGTTGTTTACATGATCTCGGCTCTGATGCGGTTTTGTTAAAAGACACAAGGACGTCACTTGTATCTAGGATCCGTCTGTTGGCCGCCGGTGTCTCCTTACAGGAAACATGTTGTCCTCACTGACGTCCACGTTCACAGGAAGGTGAACTTGTAGACGCTTGTTGAGGATTATTTGTAGCAAAGTTTGATTGATTATGGATGTACAGTGTTTTTTACACTGTCAAAGCACATTTCACTGTTTTATCACCGATTCTGCTCCATTTATTGATATTTGAGGAGAAATAAGAGCATCATGTAACTCTTGTGTCGTAGGAGAGAAATGATCCACTGTCACTAAAGTCAAGCTGCTAAAATCAGTTCAAAATCCAAAATCGTGGAGTAAAATCTCTTAAAACAGAAAATAAAATGCATATTTTGTGGCGTGAGCTGTGAAAATGGTTTAATTTCTTCAATTATAGATCTATTATCATCATATTGTTTCCTAAAGTATGATAAAAAAAAAAAAAAAAGACTAGAGCTACACTCGGTAGAGCGCAGACCTTCGCCAACGCCACATTTATTTGCGGAACCGACTTATAGCATCGCTAGCATGTTAGCCATTAGCTCATGGTAGCGACATCACTGGGGAGCGTCTCTACGGGTTCCTTTGATCTCCTCCAAGAGGAGTCTCTTTCATCTGCTTTGTATGGGGACATTTTTTTCACCGTTTTTTTGTTTATTTTTTGGGGGGGGGGGGGGGATTTACTCGGAAACGGTTCGTCGCTAACGTCCCTGGATTGATCCTCGTATGATGACAAATCATCCCTGAAGATTTCAGATCATTCGAGTTCATAGAGTTTGAAAAAAAAGTTAAAGGTAAAATACGTACAAACCAATAAATAGATTAATAAATAAATAAATACAAGCAGATGAAAACATAACCTTCTCCGCCAACTTTGTTGGTGCAGGTAATTATTCTCTCTCTCTCTCTCTCTCTCTCTCTCTCTCTCTCTCTCTCTCTCTCTCTCTCTCTCTCGCTCTCTCTCTGCAGTGGTGTAGTGTATTGGGAGCTGTATTGCACAGCACCATCATCATATCAGTGACTCTGGGTCTTTTGCCAGCAACCCCCCCCCCCCTCTCTCTCTCTCTCTCTCTCTCTCTCTCTCTCTCTCTCTCTCTCTCTCTCTCTCTCTCTCTGACCTTTCCTTATTTGCATGGCCGCCGTAGCGTCCAGCTCCGGAGGCGTTTTGCTGACCCGGTGCGTCTCTTTGTGTTCACCTTCTGCGTTCTGCACGGCGGCTCGTTCTCGGGTTCTCGCCGTATCATTTGTCTTCCTCGTGATGAAAGGTTACCGAGACACAGCAAACAAGCATATAAAGAAAAAAATATATATACATTAATATACTGTATTAATTCAAATGCAGCTTGACGTGGAATTAATAATATTGTGTTTGCATTGTTTCAAATTGTTGCGACTTTTGTATATTTATTAGTTGTGCTGATAAATATAACATATATATATTTTTCCCTTAAAAAAAAAATTTAAAATATATATTTGTCTTCCTGTCTTCCTTCTTCTTGATCTTCTTCTGTGTGTTCTGTACTAAAGCGCCCTCTAGTGTGGAAACTGGGACTCACGCCTGTCTAACACTGCTTTGGTCTGTCAGGAGTTCATTATTATTATTATTTATGTGAATTATCCCTGAAAACACACACGAGATTGATTTGTTACAACAAATGTGAGCAGACGTCCACAACTTCCACATAAATCACTGTTCTTCTATCGGTTTTCCTTCCTGGTTCAGCTCTTCAGCACTTTAACTGTAGATTATTATTCATTTCTTTGTAATGCAGCTTCATATCATCGTCCAGACTGATAACCTATTTTATCTCGGTTGAACTGATTATATGTGTTTGTTTTTTTGTCCGGGCCGAATCGAGGGATTCGTTCTCAATCATTTTACTTTCTTTTGCTTTTTCTTTGCATTTCAAATTAAAAATTGATGCTTAAGCACCTTTCAAGACTATAAATAAAGTTGCTTTGCCAAAGTTAACGTGATTCATTTAATTAAATACACATTTCTGATGTGGTTTTGAACCCAGATTTATTATGTTGATCATTTCAGCTTCATTTGATTAACTTCAAATCTTGATTTGATTAAAATCAATAATTTAAAAAAGAGAAAAGTCTTTCTGTTTTATTCTAAAAAAGAAAAAACAAACTGGGTAAATAAAAGGCTGTATGTATATTTTTACGATCATTATGTCTGCAGTCACTTTCCAACAAATAGTAAATAACAAATAATACAAATGGACGTTTTAATACATTTTGCAGCTGTTTAAGACATTTTGTTTCGCGGCTTTAACTTTTCTGGGCTATTTTAGTGGGATTTAACTTTTCCCTAAAGTTTCAATCAATTTAAAGTGTTTTTACTTCTTTAGATGTTAAATCTTTTTAGTAAAAAACATTTCAGTTGCTTTACATTTTCTGTATGAATTCATTGGATTTTATTATGATTATTGATTGTTTTCTCATTAGATCAACTGCAAAGGCTCGTCAACAACCTAATAAACTTATCTTTGATTTAACTTTGAACTCCAATAAAAGCTACTGGGAGCGACTGCAGATAGGAAACACTGAGAGGCTTTTAATGGACATTTGTGGAGTGAATATATGTTTTAGTGTATAACACAGCTGCAGGCTTTTAGTGTGTGTTGTTTCCTTTTTAGTGAGTGTTTGTGGTATTTTAATGTTTTATTTGTTTTTTACTGTATATTTGTGGTATTTTAGTATATTTTATTGGTCTTTGCCTTTGTGTTTTGGTCTTTTAGTGTATTTTATTAATCTTTTACTGTGTATTTGTGGTATTTTAGTGTATTTTATTAGTCTTTTACTGTATATTTGTGATGTTTTAGTGTGTATTTGTGGTATTTTAGTGTATTTGATTAGTCTTTTACTGTATATTTGTGATGTTTTAGTGTGTATTTGTGGTATTTTAGTGTATTTGATTAGTCTTTGCCTGTGTGTTTTGGTCTTTTATTGTATTTTATTTGTCTTTTACTGTGTGTTTGTGGTATTTTATGTATTTTATTGGTCTTTGCCTTTGTGTTTTCATCTTGCAATGTACGTTCTTGTCTTTTTTAGTGTGTTGGGGTATTTTAGTTTGTGTTGTGACGTTTCAGTGCGCGCTGTGTTCTTTTCGTGTGTTTTAATGAGGGGTTAATGAGCCACGTGGAGATTTCAACTTTGGGAGGCAAAAACCAAAAACCAAAACAAAACTTTGATAACTTCCAGAGAATATCTCCGCAAAGTTTTGAGAAAATGGAATTTCTTTAGTCATATGTCAGGTTGAGTTGTGTGATCGTCGTCTGTTGTCATTTGTTGGCCGCTTTTTGGATGAAGGTTCGCGTCACGCGGCGAGGAACGGCTGACTTTACGCGCGGTGACGCAGCTCTTTACCGACACATCCAGGAACGTTCTCAATCGGGAGAACCGGAGGTCCAACATGTGTGCGGCTGCTCGGGTCCTGCAAGGCCCCCGGGTCTGGGTCCTGCAGGGCCCCCGGGTCTGGGTCCTGCAGGACCCCGGTCCGGCTCAGCTCGCAGCCCCGCAGTCGCTCGACCTGCCGCTCCTCCTCCTCTTCCTCCTGCAGTTTAACTTTGGCATGCATGCTCTCTCTCTCTCGCTCTCTCTCTCTCTCTCGCTCCCCCCCTCCCTCCCTCCTCTCCTGCTATTACGTCCGCTGCTGGTGAAGACGCGGAGGCAGGAGGAGGCGGGGGGGAAGTGATGTACAATTAAGAGCACATTGTAACGTCCTTGCGTCGAGGAGCGCGCCGTGAACGCGGATGACCGTCGGTGGACGCGGAGCGGATAGACACAGGGGGGAGGGAGGAGGGGTGGGGGGAGAGAAAACGGTGTGTGTATGTGGAGGAGGAGGAGGAGGAGGGGGGGTGGCGTGGCGGTGGGGGGGGGGCAACGATCACTGAAGATGCCTCGTTTTAGCGTAATTCGTCCTGCAGACGGTGTCCTTCCGGCGGTTTGACGGCCGCCGCCGCCGCGAGGAGCCTGCGGAGGGGCTGGCCGGTGGGGGGGAGTGGGGGGGGCGGGGGGGGGTGCGCGATGCTGCCTGACCCCGCCGTGTTGTGGTAGCGCTCCGTCCGCCGGTTTGGATTGAGGAGAGGCTCCCGTCAACCCAAATCCATGAGGATTCTGAGGCCATTCCTCCAGAAAGGAGCGCATATGCTGCAGTGTTTCTGTGGACAACGATCGAAGTCGACCACTATCACCGACGGTGAGACGCCGAGAAACGGCACCACGGCCGCGCGGCTGCCTTTGCTTTGCATGCTTTCCCTCCTGAGTGATTATGGGGGGGTGGGGGGTGGGTTTGAGGGGGGTCCAGTGTTTTTTTTTAATGAAACACCTGAGCGTGTGAGTAACATCCGAGTCTGCAGTGGAGAGACAGCCTCTCCTTGTGCTCCCGACTTCTGTGTGCAGCCTTCCGCTCTCCTCTCCTCCTCTCCTTTCTCCTCCTCCTCTCCTCTCCTCCTCTCCTCCTCGCCGCGGTGAGCCGCTGCCAGCATCCGGCGTCCCGCTGCTCCACGCAGGAGCCGCCAGGCTCCAGTTACTTTACCAGCGAGATTCGCTCCAGTGCTGCATCCAGGAGAGGACAATGCAGGGATCAAGTCATTAAACTTCAGGGGCCTGGAGAGAGAGAGGGAGGGAGAGAGGGAGAGAGGGAGGGAGGGAGGGAGAGAGAGAGGCAGTGCTCCTCCCAGGCCCCGGAGCTCCACATGTCATAGAGCCAGAAAAGTACAACGATGGGCCCAAAACTTTCCCACGTCTCGGATCGGATTATCCTCCATCATATGTAAAGAAACAAACAAACAAACAAACACACAGTTTTCATTGTTTTACTTTCTTCAAAGAATATCAAGATTACTAACTGTTATTACTAACATTATTACTTATTACTATTACACAGTTGTTAATCCAGTAGTTTATCTCTTTTTGTTTTGCTTAATTTGAGCACAGATTCATCAAGTCAGCAACAAAGTATAGAACAGACCCTACCACACACACACACACACACACACACACACACACACACACACACACACACACACACACACACACTGAGCCCCCCCCCCCCCCCCCCCCCAGCAGCACAGGGCCTCAAAATCCAGGCCAGACAATTAGAAACTCCATTAAGCACCGTCGATTCCTCGGAGGAGCTTTGGACCAAAAGCGTCCTCGTCTCTGGGACGTAGAATCTCCTCGATGCTTCTTCGGCTCACTGTTACCTGAACCTGGTGACCTCAATCAGGAGGACTTGGGGAGTCAGGCTGATGGGGGGGGGGGAACCCAGACCCAGACCCAGACCCAAAACAAAGCGGATCTCGTGGAGACGAGTTGTCGTTCTTGTTGTTTATCCAGGGAGTTGTGTTTGAGTCGAAGCTTGTCGACAGGAAGTCTTGACACTTCGTGGGTCTCTGGTACTTTGTGACGTCAGCGGGTTCCTGCTCATGTCTCCCGGGAGCAGGAGAGATTGTTGGTTTTTTTTTTGAGGTAAACGACCTCTTGGGGATTCTTCTGTTTGAGAGACGAGTCTAAAGGCCTAAATGTTTGCACCTGCTTCGCTTTGCAGTGTCGGATTCACACCTGGCTGCTGTTGTATTAAAGCCTCCAGGGGTTCAGCTACACACACACACACACACACACACACACACACACACACACACACACACACACACACACACACACACACACACACACACACACACACAAATGCACCTCGTTCCCGATGAATTCAAATGTTGTGTTTTTTGCCTCTGGGCGGTTTAACAGTCTGCAGACGCGTGCACGTGGGTCGAGGCGTGCACGTCACTCAGGTGCAGACTTCACGACATAAGAAAATCGAGTGGGGGTGTGGCAGCGTGTCGTCCCCGTGACGGTTTTGCACTCGTTTCTATAGCGACACTGCGATTCTTCATTGTGTCGTCACGTCCCGGAGCCGTTGAGTCCTAACGGGCCTCATGTTTCGCACAGTTTCTGCTCCTTGTGTACTTTTGTGCAGTTTTCTCCTCAGATTGATGTTGTTCGGTTTGTCCTGCTAACGCCTCGTATTGTGAGTCACAAAGCCAGGTTTTATTATCATTATTATTATTATTATTATTATTATTTGCTCTTTGCCGGCCGAGGCGGTTCAGCAGACATCACACCGACCCAGATCCGGTTCCAGCTACTGTGAGTCAACAGATCTGTGAGGTTTTCTCAAGGACACAGCGCAAGCGACAAAAACTTCCAGAGAACGTGAAACACCCACCCGCTCGCGTCTGCGCAGTGCGCTCGTTGTCCACCAGGGGGCGGCAGAGGAGGCGACGGTGGTTCTCGTGGCGGAGCCACGGGGGGCCTGAGACACTTTCTCAGCTCGTTTTGTTTTGCTTCAGAATGGGGAAGGGAAAAAAAAAAGAATCCTCTCAACTGTCTTATATAACAAGACGAGCACGTTCACGTCATCTTCTCTCGTCTTGGCACTTATTTTTAATTTTTTTAAAAATGTTTTCATAAAGCATTTCCAAATCACACTGGCTGTATAATTGAAATAGTCCACATTAAGGAGATAAACATTACATTTTTACGATTCTCTGCGGTGCATTTCGGAGCAGCGGTTTGGTTTTTTGTTGTTGTTGTTGTTTTTATTATTATTTTATTGCTTTTGTTGGAATGAAGTGAACGTCGTTTGTCTCTGGTGGACGGAAGAAGCCCAGCAGAGGCTCACGAGGGAATAATCCATCCTCCCCTTGACAAAGACGCGTGTCCATGTCCCTGGTACTCTAAACGTCACTTCTGATTTTAACTTGACTTTCTTGTTCTACAAAGACCCCACGTCGTCGTCATTCCTTATTATTATTATTATTATTATTTGGACTGATTTACGTTGTATTGAGATGAATATTGACATTTCTCTGTGTGCTGCAGCGGCGCTCACGATAGAAAAGAGCCTCTGGACTTTGATTGAGACTCCGACTGACTCCAGACATCAGTTTCTAACATTTCTCATTTCAGTCTGTCTGTGAGAAAGAGAGT
>NC_137659.1:1021390-1028890 GCF_963422515.1 Blennius ocellaris
TTTCATGGAGACAGCATTTTCATGAACACTACATCATCGTCGGCATTTCTGCCAATTTCGTGGAATAGGACATTGTTGGGTTTTTTTTTGTTTTTTTTTAAAAACTTTGTTGTGTGAACTGCATCTGAGAAGAAAACAGTTGTTTCGTCTGTCGTGGACTCGCCCGGCGCCGCCCGGCGCCCTGAGGCCAGGTCTGGTTCTCCTGGCAGGCGGAAGCAGCACGTCGATATTGACTGAGTGAAACGGGATCTGCTGCGAGGACACGCCCGCTCTGGCTCGTCCTCTTTATCTGATCGTCCCCGACGCGGAACAATCATCCCGCCGACGCATGTGGTTCACACTGCGCTCGCTGTCCTCGCCAAGTCAATTCTGTCCTCCGCGGGAGTCGAGCTCGACAACGACCCTTCTGTTAGGGTCTTTATTGGTTTTTATCAGCGTCCATTTTTAACTGAACATCACAGAAATCTGTCTTTGTCGCCAGAGACTTTGATGTTATGCCATTTAGATGTTACGTGCGGCATTTTTAGAAGCAATCAAAAAAAACTTTTCTCGGCACTTCTCTGTCCGAATGAATAAAACATGTGAGTGTTGGTCTATACGGGACGTCTCTTTAGACGGAGGACGCCTGGACGTTCTCCGCCGTTGTTCTGGGGAGGCGGAGAGTTCTGGATTCCCACTTTAAAACATTGATGGGCTTCACAGTAAAGTGTGTCTAAAGCGTTCCCTTCCACCGAGTCCTGTGCTCTGGGCTTTTCTGCTGACCCCCCCCCCCCCCCCCCTAAACCCCCCAACCCCCCCAAAAAGATAATTAATTAATTAATAAACAAACACAAAAAAACGCAGATCTAACACTATTGTGTCTACGATGGTTATGTGAAAACTCTATTGTCCTGTTCTGTTGTGTCTCAGCCTCTTTGTAACTCACTCTCTCTCTCTCTCTCTCTAACTTCTAACTCTCTCTCTCTAACTTCTAACTCTCTCTAACGCTCTCTCTCTAACTTCTAACTCTCTCGCTCTCTAACTCTCTCTCTCTCTCTAACTCTCTCTCTCTAACTCGCCTTCTCTCTCCCTAATGCTCTCTCTCTCTAACTTCTAACTCTCTCTCTCTCTCACTCTCTCTAACTTCTAACTCTCTCTCTCTCTAACTTCTAACTCTCGCTCTCTAACTTCTAACTCTCTCTCTCTCTCTCTCACTTCTAACTCTCTCTCTCTAACTTCTAACTCTCTCTCTCTCTCACTCTCTAACTTCTAACACTCTCTCTCTAACGTCTAACTCTCTCTCTCTAACTTCTAACTCTCTCTCTTTCTCTCTCTAACTCTCTCTCTCTCTCTTCTAATTCTCTCTCTCTCTCTAACTTCTAACTCTCTCTCTTTCTCTCTCTTCTAACTCTCTCTCTCTCTCTCTAACTTCTAACTCTCTCTCTTTCTCTCTCTCTCTCTCTTCTAATTCTCTCTCTCTCTCTCTAACTTCTAACTCTCTCTATCTCTCTCTCTCTCACCCGCAGCCTTGTTTAATCTAATCCCAGTGGGTCTGAGAGTTGTGGCCATCCAGGGGGTGAAGAGTGGCTTCTACATTGCCATGAATGGCGAAGGAATGCTCTACAGCTCGGTGAGTAGTCTGTAATCTGTAATCTGTAATCTGTAATCTGTAATCGGTAATCCGAGGTTGTGCCAGGCTGGGTTGTGCGTTTGGTAATTACAACAAAAAGAAAGAGTGAAAAACTTAAACAAGGTCACAAACAACAATAATAAACCAGATGTAGAGCAAAAATAACAACATGTTGGCAAGTGGAATCAACGTTAAACGTTTTTTTTTCTGTCTCTTGTCTTTGCGAAAAATTACTAAACCTATTATTTACAAGATTCGGGTTTGTTTACACAGAATATACCTTGTAAAACTTTGTTAAACTTGTCCGTTTGAATGATTCTAGTGGCGAGGAGTTATGTGAATTTGAAATATACCGGTGATCTCCGTGGTTTTAAAAGGGTTTTTTAAGAAATCAGTAAAAAAAACAAAAAAAAAAGAATAACTTTTTTGAACATGTTTACCTCACGTTTGACGTGAAAGTACCAAACTCTTCGGCGCCGCGCTGAAAATCAAAGCCGCGCTTCGGGAAACGATGGATTCCAGAGTTAAAACAGATGAAAGAGCCCAAAGAGAAACGGAGGCTGAGCCGAAAGGCGCCGTTATATAAACCTCTGCTTTTCTTTTACGGTTTGTAATCCAGTTACTGACGCCGCCGCTGAGGGAGGAAGAAAAAAAAACATAAAATCTTCATAATCCATAAACCTGTGGTGAGGCAGGCGGCGAACGCTGCCACGTGTCCATCAGTCGCAGACGGACCCATCAAACGCTCTTAAAACACTTCAAGGACACGGTGAAGCCACAGTCTGCTATATTGCAGTATATATATATATATATATATATATATATTAATAAGGGAGTCACTCTAGAGAGGCGGCAGATAAAAGGTGAACGCAGGTGAATTCAGTGTCGTTTTATTGGAGGAGAAAGGGAAGAAATGAAAACTTTCCTTGGCCAATAAAGTCGGTTCTGATTCCGGTTCTGAGTCTTTATTGACTCACAACCAGCAGAAGACGAGTGACGGGACGTCGCTGCTCTTTATTGGCACATTGCAGAGCGACTGCCTCGTCTATATGAATATTCTCCTCCTCCTCCTCCTCCTCCTCCTCCTCCTCCTCCTCCTTCCCTCCCCTCTCCTTCAAGAGCTCCATCATCTCCATCATCTCTCTCTCTCTCTCTCTCTCTCTCTCTCTCTCTCTCGCCCCTGGGAGTTAATTACTGAGGGATGCCCTCCTACGTCTCCTTCACTCCCGCCTCATCCTCTTCCTCTTCCTCTTCCTCGTCCTCTTCCTCTTCCTCTTCCTCTTCCTCCTTCATTAGAGGAGACATTGCGGCGAGCCTCACCTCCGTGGTGTTGGAGAAGTTGATATCCTGCTAATGTTCAGTGTTCAGGCTGTGTTCAGTGTTAATGCTGATGTTAATGCTGATGTGTGGAGGCTGAGCTGATAAAAGGCTCCTGTGGAGTGTTTAGAGATAAAGTGTGTGGAGGAGCTGAACTCCAATGAAGAGTTCCTCCATTATTTATAACACTCAGTGTGACCTAGTTTACTGCACCGCTGCAACGCTGTTCTACCTCTCTCTCTCTCTGTCTCTACCTCTATCTATCTCTCTACCTCTCTCTCTCTATCTCCATCTCTACCTCTATCTCTCTATCTCTACCTCTATCTCTCTATCTCTACCTCTATCTATCTATCTATCTATCTATCTATCTATCTATCTATCTATCTATCTATCTATCTATCTCTCTATCTCTACCTCTATCGCTCTATCTATCTCTCTATCTCTACCTCTCTCTCTATCTCTACCTCTATCTCTCTATCTCTACCTCTATCTATCTATCTATCTATCTATCTATCTCTCTATCTGTCTCTCTATCTCTACCTCTATCTCTCTATCTATCTATTTATCTATCTATCTCTCTATCACTCTCTCTGTCTCTCTATCTCTACCTCTATCTCTCTATCACTCTATCTATCTCTCTATCACTCTCTATCTCTACTTCTATCTCTATCTCTCTATCTCTATCTATCTATCTATCTATCTATCTATCTATCTATCTATCTATCTATCTATCTATCAAGGATTTAGAATTAGTTTATGTACATTGGATAATTGAAAAATAGTGTTTGTTACGGAGATGCACTAATGTTGAATCTCTGCAGTGATGATGATGATGACGATGATGATGATGATGATGATGATGATGATGATGATGATGAGTCGTCGATTTGGATTCAGGAAGCGTCCGGCTTTCCTTCTGTCTGGCAGCCCTCCTGGCCACGGCTTCCTCTCGTGGCGCCATGTGCCAGAGCAGAGCTGCCTGATTGTGGGAGGAGTCAAAGTGGGGGAGGAGCCTACCTTGATTGTGATTGGCTAAAAACTCCCGATGACATCATATAGGGTTTGATTTCTGATTGGCTGGTTGGAGCAACACACTTTTTAAAAGAGAGAGAGAGAGAGAGAGAGGGAGGACACACTTTCTTCTCTTCTAGGACGGGGACGATTATTACTGCTGCAACAGTTTTAGAAAGTGAGTTTTACATAATGATCTCTTTAAATAATTGAAAAAGAAATTGTTTTTTCATTTTATATGTACATGTATGCCTCTCTTGGCGGGGTCCACAGTATTTACTCAAAGCCAAACTACAATCACCTGTAAAGACGTTGCAGTGGGGGGAGATGGACGGATTCACACGACCGTCACAATAAAAGCTTTTAGCACACGCATGGTAATGCAGGATTTCATAATGCGAGGAGGAGGAGAGGAGGGAGGAGAGAGGAGGGAGGAGGGGAGGGAGGGAGGAGGGAGGAGGGAGGGAGAGAGGGAGGAAAGAGGAGGGAGGGAGGAGGATGGAGGGAGGAGAGAGGAGGAAGGGAGGAGAGAGGAGGAAGGGAGGAGAGGAGGGAGGAGGGAGGAAGGGAGGAGGGAGGAGAGAGTAGGGAGGAGAGGAGGAAGGGAGGAGGGAGGAGAGGAGGAAGGAGGGAGAGAGGAGGAGAGGGGAGGAAGGGAGGAGAGAGGAGAGAGGAGAGAGGAGAGAGGAGGGAGGGAGGGAGGAGGGAGAGAGGAGGAGAGGGGAGGGAGGAGAGGAGGAAGGGAGGAAGGGAGGAGGAGGGAGTCCGTCTGCAGAGCCGCCGGCTTGTTTGTGGGAGTCAGTGATGGTAATGAGGAGGTGATGTTCTCACATCCATCAGCGCTGCCGGGCCGGAGGTCGAGCCTCATGGACCTGAGAGGTTAACTGTATCCACACACACACACACACACACACACACACACACACACACACACACACACACACACACACACACACACACACACACACACTGCATAATTACTGCCGATGGCCACAGGCGACACGAACGTTTCAAGTATAAACAACGTCCCCGGATATGAAGTGCAGCGCGGAGGAGAGGAGGTGGAGCGGCGGCGGCGAGTCACGTGGTCACATTTTACGCTTCGGAAAAGTATTATAAAAAAAAAAGATTGTTTCCATGGAAACAGCAGAAACAGTGAAAACGATGTAGTGAGCATGTTGGGCCACTAGCTGGTGCTGGTATTCTAGTCGACAGACGGCCAAGTTGGATTGTTATTGCAGAGACTGTCAAAATAAAACTACTCAGCTTTATTTTTAGGGTCCGTCCACACCAGGAAACCATACCCCCCCCCCCCAGTCCATGATGTCATCAAATAACCACAACAATCAGGGCGCAAGCAACAGGAGAAGCGCGACTATAGACCTATAGAACTAGAATTATATATGGGTTCTATTGGTGCAGAAGCTACTGACACTAGCAGCAGGAGCGTGACCATAGACATATAGAACTAGAATTATATACGGGTTTATAAGCGCAGCCATAGACCTGACCATAGACATATAGAACTAGAATTCTATAGGGGTTTATAAGTGTGGACATAGACCTATAGAACTAGAATGAATGATATAATACAGGTTTATGAGTGACCATAGACATATAGATCTAGAATTATGTATTAGTTTTGCGTGCAGAAGCTACTGACACTAGCAGCAGGCAGAGCGCGACCATAGACATATAGAACTAGAATTATATACTGGTTTATAAGTGTGGACATTAGATACTGGGTTATAAGCACGGCCATAGACCTATAGAACTAGAATTATATATAGGTTTCTGGGTGCAGAAGCTACTGACACTAGCAGCAGGAGCGTGACCTTAGACATATAGAACTAGAAATATATACGTGTCTATAAGTGTGGACATAGACCTATAGAACTAGAATTATATGCTAATAACATGCTCTGTCTTCTTGTGCGTTTTCGGTGTGTGTGGTGAGTCACAGCGCCCCTGGAGGCCTGGCAGGTGAACTACAGGCCCTGAAGCCTCGTGTTGAGGCGAGTTCATGGTGACGTGTGGAGAGAATTTTTTTAGTAGAAGGCTGGCGAGAAGAAAAGATCAGTTTTTTTCAGAGTGCACTAAAAACTACCGACGTGGAAACGTTAACGTCATGAGGTAAAAATGAAATGGCAGCAGATCAAACAAGGAGTCGAGGTTCAAGGCAAGGAAAATGGGTCTTAAGATTCATTTTTGGAAACTCGATCCTTTTGCGGAGCTTCAGATTGAAGCGGACGACAGAACGGCGTGAGGACGGGGGAGCCGGTCCTCCCCCCCCCCCCCCCCCCCCGCCTCCCAGCAGGGGGTCGGCCGGGTGATTTCCGGAACACGCCGCCTCCTGTTAAGCTGTTGATTCACTCGGGATTACAAGAAGTCTCCGTTCAACAAAAGGCGGCCGGGGGGACTATTAGCTTTGTGGAGCTTAAGACCTCCAGAGCTTCTTGTACGTTAAATCAATTCTGCTTCCGACGGGAGGACAGTCTGGGAGTTCAGGTTGTGTGTGTGTGTTTCTTGTAAGCATCGCTGGAAAGCAGCTTTTTAGGACTAATGGTGACGCCCCGCGGCGAGGAGAACGCTTCCAGTTGTGAAATAATGAACGTGTTGAGTTGTGAGGAAGCTGCGAGCGCCAGAGAGCCGACAAACAACCTGCAATGTGCAAACAAAACAAAACAAAACAAAACAAAACAAAAACTAGAAAAAAGAAAAGATCCCAACATTAACGTTGATTTTGAGAGAATTGTGGTTCGTTGGAACTCGTACACGTACTCGTCTTTTTGGAAAAAACCTTCCGATTGGACTGATTTCATGTCATGACTCGTCGAACAGGGCCATAGACCTATAGAACTAGAAGCTAAAGACGCTAGCAGCAGGAGGAGCAGGACCATAGACCTATAGAACCAGAAGCTAGTGACGCTAGCAGCAGGAGGAGCAGGGCCATAGACCTATAGAACTACAATATTGACGATAGCAGTAGGAGGAGCAGGGCCATAGACCTATAGAACCAGAAGCTAGTGACGCTAGCAGCAGGAGGAGCAGGGCCATAGACCTATAGGACTAGAAGCTGATGACGCTAGCAGCAGGAGGAGCAGGGCCATAGACCTATAAAACCAGAAGCTAGTGACGCTAGCAGCAGGAGGAGCAGGGCCATAGACCTATAGAACCAGAAGCTAGTGACGCTAGCAGCAGGAGGAGCAGGGCCATAGACCTATAGGACTAGAAGCTGATGACGCTAGCAGCAGGAGGAGCAGGGCCATAGACCTATAGAACCAGAAGCTAGTGACGCTAGCAGCAGGAGGAGCAGGGCCATAGACCTATAGAACCAGAAGCTAGTGACGCTAGCAGCAGGAGGAGCAGGGCCATAGACCTATAGGACTAGAAGCTGATGACGCTAGCAGCAGGAGGAGCAGGGCCATAGACCTATAGAACCAGAAGCTAGTGACGCTAGCAGCAGGAGGAGCAGGGCCATAGACCTATAGAACCAGAAGCTAGTGACGCTAGCAGCAGGAGGAGCAGGGCCATAGACCTATAGGACTAGAAGCTGATGACGC
>NC_137659.1:1033890-1036390 GCF_963422515.1 Blennius ocellaris
ACAAGCTTTAATAACATGTTAAATTTACATTTTTTTTTTTTTTTGTTGTTGTTTCTTCTCCGAAAACGCCGTTGCACTCTCACAGGCGTTGTCGTGACAACGACGCCGTGGTCGGCATTCGCGGCCGTCGCGGTTACTTTTTAAAAAGCTCACTTTGATTTTAGAGATTTCAAAGGGAAAAAAAAGCTACATTTTAGGTTTTCTTTAAAAGAGAAGAGAAAGAAAATGTGTTAATTTTTTTTCTTCTCTGTGTTTGATGTTGGATGGATGCGAGGCGACGGATCATCTTGAGTTTGTCGACAGAGCGCTTTTGGGGGTGGGGGTGGGGGGGGGGGGGATTTACTCAGGTGTGTATCGTAAGTTAGACTTTAAAAAAAACAAAAAAAAAACCAGACTCAAGCTTCCCTGCGTTGTCCAAAAGCAATACGAGAGAGTGCGCCTCCAAAATGGCGGCGAAAAGTTGTTAAAGGGGGAAAAAAATGTCGGAGTGAAAGTTTTGATATGTGAGCTTCATTTGGTTTTGAGCAACGAGATGTCCAAATTGATCAAAAATGGAAAAAAAAATAAACAAAAAAAACACGAAATAAAGACCAGCAGCAGCACTACGAGCCACGGCGCGGAGAGAATGGCCACTTCCTGTTTGCGCCTCGACAAACAAGATGGATTTCTCTACTGTTAAACTATAAAATACCACAAACGAACTGAACTCTTTTTGGTTTAAAGGTGTTTTTTTTTTTTTTGTTTTGTTTCCGATTCTCAGTAAAAGAATGTTTCTGCAGGTTTTTGGCCGCGACGACTTCTTTTAATTCGGTTTCTTTCATTGGAATTGTTTTGTTTTTTATTTGCTTTTATTTGGTTTTTTTTTTGTTTTTTTTTAATTCCAACACTGGTGGTCAGGGTCCTGACTGTTTAATCAACCACCTGACCTGACGTGGCGACGTCACCTTCATCAGCACTTCCCCGCCACAATAAGAGCACCGCGTTTCATTGAGGCTCGGTGGAGGCTGTACACACACACACACACACACACACACACACACACACACACACACACACACACAGAAGCCTCCACCGTCTGGTTTCGTGACCCATGAAATGAGCCGTTCGCTGCGTTGTGGAGAGGGAAAGTTATTTATTTATTTATTTATTTATTTATTTATTTATTTATTTATTTATTTATTTATTTATTTATCGAAACTGACGGAGCGGGAGGGTGAACGAGGCGACTTGACCGGTGGCGCCGCCGCGACGCTGCAGAGCTCCGTCCCGTTCGCTCGACAACGATGCCGTCGTTTGTTTTTGTTTTTGGTTTTTTTTGAGAACGACGTCCGTTTACGCGGCAACGGAAAAAAAAAATTTGTTGTTGAAAAAGATGTAGTTTTCACGCTGGGCCACTAGCGGGTGGTGTTGTTCTTTGTCGGTAACGAAGCCACGCCCACACGCAGCGGAGAACGACGGGCTCTCCCAACGTCGACACCGAGTTGGATTGTGATCG
Source organism: Blennius ocellaris (assembly GCF_963422515.1). Taxonomy (NCBI): domain Eukaryota; kingdom Metazoa; phylum Chordata; class Actinopteri; order Blenniiformes; family Blenniidae; genus Blennius; species Blennius ocellaris. The sequence goes on from NC_137659.1 coordinate 1,035,386, forward strand.
CTGCGACTGTCAAAATAAAAGCCCCCCAGGAGAACGTGGACTTGGAGTCATGACGCCGCCGTCCGGCCACTCCCCCCCCCCCCCACCCCCCCAGTTGCCGTGTGAACAGACACCCTCAAATCAGAGTTTTTGAGTTATTATCACCCGGAGTCGTTGCCGTGCCAACGGGCCAATCAGTTCGTCTAAACTCAGGAAGTCCTTCAGGCGGGGGGTGGGGGTGGGGGTGGGGGGGGGGGGCGGCGAGACGAGATGGGCCCGTTGTCCAGCACCCATTGCACAAAAAAAGGCTGGTGGTGGTTAAGTTTTATCGTTAACAGTTGATGTGAAGCAAACGGGGGGATGGATGAGGGGGGAAAACAAACAAACAAAAAAGATAAAAGCATGACCGTCGCATGAGCGTGAGACTTCCTGTCCGCGTGACTTCTTGTCCGTGTGACTTCCTGTCCGTGTGACCTCCTGTCCATGTGACTTCCTGTCCGTGAGACTTCCTGTCCGTGTGACTTCCTGTCCATGTGACTTCCTGTCCGTGTGACCTCCTGTCCATGGGACTTCCTGTCCGTGAGACTTCCTGTCTATGTGATTTCCTGTCCATGAGACTTCCTGTCCATGTGACTTCCTGTCCGTGAGACTTCCCGTCCATGAGACTTCCTGTCCATGAGACTTCCTGTCCGTGTGACTTCCTGTCCGTGTGACTTCCTGTCCATGAGACTTCCTGTCCGTGTGACTTCCTGTCCGTGTGACTTCCTGTCCATGTGACCTCCTGTCCGTGTGACCTCCTGTCCATGTGACTTCCTGTCCGTGAGACTTCCTGTCTGTGTGACTTCCTGTCCATGAGACTTCCTGTCTGTGTGACTTCTGGTCCATGTGACTTCCTGTCCATGTGACTTCCTGTCCGTGTGACTTCCCGTCCGTGAGATTTCCTGTCCATGTGACTTCCTGTCCATGTGACCTCCTGTCCGTGTGACCTCCTGTCCATGTGACTTCCTGTCCGTGAGACTTCCTGTC
>NC_137659.1:1041390-1077489 GCF_963422515.1 Blennius ocellaris
CGACTGACGTCATTGACTTTCCTCTGTTACACCTTCATTTAAATGCGAAATCTGCCGAGTTAATGAAATTAAAAAAACGAGAGTAAATTAAATAAAGTCGCATTTTTAATAAACAACCAGTATCAGTAGTTTTCTGAATATTCATGTACTTTTGCTCCTTCTGGCTCCAGAGCCAAGGATGATGGGATTATAAAGTACTGGAGAGATTAGCGTTTAATTCCTATAATCACACTTGGATGTAAAAAAAAAAAAATAAATCATAGTGTTACGGAAGCTTTTATCAGTCGTTCTTATGGGAACATGATTGTGACCATTTCCAGTTAATCTGGATATAAAAAAAAAAGAAGCTTCAAACTGCTCTGAAGTAGCGTTTTCTAATCTTTAACCCCCGTGTGCTGTCGGACTCGTAGGCCACGCCCCCTCACATCAGGCCACGCCCCCTCGCCACAGCCACACGTTTTAACTTTTCCACAGCCAGTTTGTGTCCGAGCCGCCATGTTGGGTTTAACTGAAGGCGCGCAGCCCTGAGTGATGCGTTCAGGGGCATCACGTAAACCCCTCAACTTTATTATATTATATTTCTTTTTATTATATCTATATATTTTTTTAAAGGCACTTTAAAACAACACAGTTGGCCAAAGTCGCTGGTACACACCTTCAAAGGCTCGCCGGGTGCTTGAGCTCAATGAGTTGCTTCTTGAAACCCGGCGGGCAAAGTTTCCGCAAAAAGGTACGATGTTTCCCACCGACGTTTTCATAAAATTCTTTTAAGTTATCATAAGAAGATGAAGTATCAATGCTGGAGTCTGAGGCAGTGCTGCTGTCTTCCATTTGTTTTTGCCGCGGTGCGTCGGGGCCCTGTGATGGCTGCGGTTGCCAGATTGGCTTTCTTCTTCTTCTTCTTCTTGTCCCGTTGTGTTGATGCGCCTCTGGGACGCCCCTCCTGTCGTCCTCACAGGGAGAGAACGAGGGAAGTCCCGCTCAGAAGCGAGGCGTTCGGCGCAGCTCGTTAAAAATAATTGCCCTGTGTTTCAATTAAGGCTCAGAGACGCTGCTTTGATCTCCCCGGTTCAGTTGTTGTTTTGTTTCAGTCTCGTTGCCGAGGAGGGAGAAGAAGCCTTTGAATGGAACAAACTTTGAAGTTCAAGTTCGCCGTGCGGAGATCGATTTCTACAAGACGCCTTCACCTTTTGACGCGGCGACGATTTCACGTGACGACGCGAAGCTATTGGACCGTTTTATGTTTCCGTTTACGCGACAATGGAAAACTAAAACTTTGGGAAAAGCTCCGACCGCTTAAATACGATTGTCTGGAAACGATTGAGACCCGTCTCGTTGTTGACGGTGGTAAATATCTCTTCTCTGGACTCCCAGTCCATAGTCTCCATGGCACTTGGTGCTTTTATTTTGACAGTCACCGTGACAACAATCCAACTTGGTGGTCTGTCCGCGTTCTCCATATTGTTGTTCTGCTGCTTGTCTGTGGTTTCGTTAAAAAAAACAAAAAACAACCAACAGCACCCCCTAGTGGCTCAACATATGAACTACATGGTTTCCACTGTTTCTGATGTTGCCATGTAAAATGAACAAGTTCAAAATGTTGCTGTTAAATGCGACGATTGTTTTGAAACGAAATGCAAAAAAGTCATGTTTGAGAGTATCCCAAGTAAAATGTACATTTTCTTGGAGTTCATGAATTATTATAGTGTTTGGTGTTTAAGTTGTGAGTCGAATCGACAGTTTTTCTGTCACTTAATAGAGCAAGGATGAAAAATAGATGAGGTGTGATGAGCTGAAGATGTAAAAGTTGAATTTAGTTACTTTTTGTGTGGAATTGAAGGGAAGACCTTCGACTTCAATGACTTTCGCTTTTCTTCTTGCATATTTTTTAAATCTGGACTTTGTGTCCTCTAGAACGTGCTCTCATTGCGGTTTCCTGACAAAAAAAACCCAAAAACTGATCAAGAGCAGCCACTAGTGGCCCGACATACAAACTACATTGTTTACAGTGTTTATCGACAGAAGTGTTTTTTTTTCTTCCAACGTATTGCTGTGCAACACTTTATTTTTGAAACGAAAATGCAAAAAAACAAAAAACAATTTATTTTTTTTAACTTCACGGGTCGCCGTGGAAACGACACTTATGTCTCTCTCTCTCTCTCTCTCGCTCTCTCTCTCTCTCTCTCTGTGCAGGAATACTGTGATGAATCCTGCAAGCACATGAAAAAGTTCATGCACATTGTACCCCCTGCTCCCCCCCCCCCCCCCCCCCCCCACACACACACACACACACACACACACACACACACACACTTTATGGAGGCCGCTGTGCAGCATGAGCATGCTAATGCGCTGGCAGTGGTTCCTGTGCTGTTGAATCTCCGCCGCCCGGGGGGGGAGGGGGGGATAGAAAGCCGAGCTCACGACTGCAGTAACAGTTACTTTAATGAACCCCCCTCCACCCCTCCACCCACCACCCCCTCTCTTTTTCACTTTCCTCATCTCTATTCCCCGTCCATCCTTCTCCGTATCCTCAATCTAACCCACTTTTGTTTTTAAAGCTTCTGTTCCACCTGGATGTGGTTCAGTACTTTTTAAAAGTCTCACCAAAATGTTCACACGCTTGCATAATTCAGGCACAGTTGAAAGGGAGGGGGTGGTGGCGGTGGGGGGGTAATAAATGTTTTAACAGAGGAGCCTATAGAAAATGCATTTCTGCTGAGCTACCTAAACGCACGCGAGCCATCGCTATGGCGACGACGTTACCAGACATCATTTATGCACATACTGTAGGTGTGTGTGGGGAAATATGGGAACGCTGATCTGTGACTGGCATGCCGGAGCAGATACTTGGCCGGAAGCCAGAAAACATCCTTTTGTGTTTTAATTTCTTAAATTTTTTTTAAATTGACACTGACGTGATTAACGGAAAGATTCCTGCAGGCAGACCGGAGCCATACGAGAGGTTTATTAAAATGTTTTATTGATTGGATGGATGTTTAATTCAGAATTCCTTGGAAACGATAAAAAAAACAATTGATGACTAAATTAATGTGACAATAAGTGGAACGGCCTCCTCGCCGCTGGATGGAAAACCGCAGAAGGACGTCGTGATGGAACGTTCAGTTTCCTTAATTAGATTTTTACCGTAAGAAATCAGATTATTCCTGCAGAGTTTGACTCTAATCTGGCTGAATGGAGGCTCTGCAGCGGCGCCTGCGTCGTGAATCGTTATGTTTCTGATATTGACCGCCGGGTCGTTCGAGTCGCTGCGACGATGAAAAGTGGCCGCGGCGCTCCTGAGTGGAACCGAGCGCCTGAGTGGCCTCGCGTCCCGGGAGCGTCCCGGACGGGGAAGATTTAACGCGTAACGCCGTGTGCGTTGTGCTTCCAGCAGCCGCGTAAATCCTCCTGGAGCTTATGCAGACGATCAGCGGCGCCGCCGCCGGAGTCTGTTGGATAAACGGCGCCGCCGGAGGGACGAGCGAGACCGGGAACGTTATTTACTGCAAGTTGTTTAAAGATCCCGGCCGGCGGCGCAAAATAAGGCTTTTATGTGGAAGTGACACTTAATCTGAGCTCGTAGAGCCGTGATGGTCCGTCTCATGATGAAGAGGAGGAAGATGCTCTATAATCTGACGTTGGAGGAGGAAGATGCTCTATAATCTGACGTTGGAGGAGGAAGATGCTCTATAATCTGATGTTGGAGGAGCAAGATGCTCTATAGTCTGGCGTTAGAGGAGGAAGATGCTCTATAATCTGGATGCGAGAGGAGGAAGATTCTCTATAATCTGGCGTTAGAGGAGGAAGATGCTCTATGATCTGGCGTTAGAGGAGGAAGATGCTCTATAATCTGACGTTGGAGGAGGAAGATGCTCTATAGTCTGACGTTGGAGGAGGAAGATGCTCTATAATCTGATGTTGGAGGAGCAATATGCTCTATAATCTGGCGTTAGAGGCGGAATATGCTCTATTATCTGGTGTTAGATGCGGAAGATGCTCTATAATCTGATGTTAGAGGATGAAGATGCTCTATAATCTGGTGTTAGAGGAGGACGGTGCTCTATAATCTGGTGTTAGAGGAGGAAGATGCTCTATAATCTGATGTTAGAGGAGGAAGATGCTCTATAATCTGACGTTAGAGGATGAAGATGCTCTATAATCTGACGTTAGAGGAGGAAGATGCTCTATAATCTGGTGTTAGAGGAGGAAGATGCTCTATAATCTGATGTTAGAGGAGGAAGATGCTCTATAATCTGATATTAGAGGAGGAAGATGCTCTATAATCTGGATGTTAGTTCGTGAAAAATCTTTAATAGCAACAAAATTGGCCAAGAACATTCTATCTTTATTCACACGTATTTATTCGTTTATTAATTTTGTTGGTTTTTATGTATTTTACCAACTTTTATTTTGCATGAAATTTACGATTTGTCTTCATCCGAAGAACCAATCCTTAAGATTTTGGGAAGTCAACAACTAACTGTTTTCGAATGTGTCCTAAAAAAAAACCCCCAAAAAATGGCGAAAGATTTCCCTAAAAAGCGGCCGAGAGGCACCTGATGGAGGAGATCAAAGGAGAACCGTTGCCGTGGAGACGCTCCCGGCTCAGCGTCAGTGACGTCGCTACCCGGCAGGCTAGTTAGCGCCACGGCTATCGTGGTAGCGACGCTAACTCAGTTTCCGTTGGCATTGGCGATCGTCTGCGCTCTACCGAGCGTAGCTCTAGATCACGTAACAATTCATCGGGCACTGCTCCTCCCAAAATGTTCCTCAAGCGTCAGAACTGATGAAACGATGCTCCTAGAATCACTGGGGTGGGTTTTTAACGACTGGAAGTTACTGACGACACACGTTCACAAAAGGTTCAGGATCTTAAAAATCAGTGGGTTTTAATCTCAGAGCTTCTCCGGCGCTCAGCAGGAGGCCCAGGACTTCCAGAAGAAAACCCTGCAGCTGCTCTTCCCCCTCCGGGTGGTGAAGCCGCCACCGCCGCCGCCGGCTCCCCTCCGACGCTCCGGCTTCTCGGTGGCTCCTTGGAAGACGTCTTGGTTTTTAGCTTTGAGGAGCTCATAAAGAAGGTCCAATCTGCTCTTTGTGGGTTCCTACGGAAAAAAAAAACACTCCTTTAGGACCAAACAGTAAATTTTTGCTCATATTTCGACAGGAAAAGCTGAATTAATCTAAGCAGGAGGGACTTTTTTTGGCAGGAAGTGTGAACGCGAACCAGTTTTAATCCGCTTGTAACACAAACAGAAAGAACAGGACAATTTAATTTAATGTCACTGAAGTTCACAGGAAAGATCCAATGAAAGAAAGAAAAAGCAAAAAGAGAAGGAGGTAAAAAAAGAAAAAAAAGGTAATATCCTGTTGGGAGCTTCTTTGTATTTCCTTTGTTCTTTCATCTTTTTCTTTGATGAGCCATTAAATTAGTCCGTCGCTGTCCAGGGTGCTGAAGCAAACAAAAAATAAACTTTTTTTAGTTAATAGTATTTCAACCAGATATCTATCCTCTGCATGGGTGTCGTTTTACTTTAGCATAATCTGTTTTTTCTGGCAATTCCAAAATATGTGTATTTACGGAAAAGGATTAGGGCCACTGTGGAAAAAAACCCTGAGTTCTGACTTTTTCTCAGAATTCTGGATTTTTTTTTCTCACAATTCTAATTTTAAATGTCACAATTCTGAGAAAAAGGTCAGAATTCTGAAGGTTTTTTTCTCTCAGAATCCTGATTTTATTTCATCAGAAATCTGACTTTTAAACTCAGAATTCTGAGTTTAAAGTCAGATGGAAGTCAGTTAGATTTGAGGAGTTCATAAAGAAAATCCAATCTGCTCTTTGTGGGTTCCTGCGGAAGAAAACATTCATTTGGACCAAACGGTGAACGTTTGCTCATATTTCGACCGGAAAAGCTGAAATAACCGAACAAATCTGAGCAGGAGGGACTTTTTCCTTCTCAAAAAAATCGGTACGTTGGAGGAGAACGACGAAACGGACCAAGACGCCTTTCACCTGTCGGTGTCGTTGTTGGTCGAGCGGCGGCCAGGATCCTCGCCGCGGGATCCCGGAGCCTCGATCCACCTCCGTGTTTTCCACGGCGGCGCACAGCGTTGTGCACAGCAGCAGCGAGACACGTAGGACACCGGCCATCGCGGTCCGAATCAACACCTCGTCTCTGTGGTGGCGAAACACTGCGAGGCGGGCCGTTTATAAGGAGGAGGAGGAGGAGGGGGAGGAGGAGGAGGAGGAGGAGGAGGAGGAGGAGGAGGAGGAGGAGGAGGAGGGAGTTTGGCTCTTTCCCCCTCCACCTGAGCGCTGAAGCGCGGAGTCGGTGATTTACAGCAGTGATGAGACAGGAAGTGTGAACGCGAACCAGTTTTAATCCGCTTGTAACACAAACAGACAGAACAGGACAATTTAATGTCACTGAAGTTCACAGGAAAGATCCAATACAAGAAAGAAAAAGCAAAAAGAGAAGGAGGTAAAAGAAGAAAAAAAAAAAGGTCATATCCTGTTGGGAGCTTCTTTGTATTTCCTTTGTTCTTTCATCTTTTTCTTTGATGAGCCATTAAATTAGTCCGTCGCTGTCCAGGGTGCTGAAGCAAACAAAACCCCACTTCCTTGTTATTTCCCTTTTTTTGGTGTTTTTTTTAGTTAATAGTATTTCAACCAGATATCCATCCTCTGCATGGGTGTCGTTTTACTTTAGCTCACCTCGATAAAATACCACATATGATAAAATACCACGCAGCTCTTAGGAATGTCGTATCTTCCTACATGTTGCATAATCGTTTTTTTCTGGCAATTCCAAAATGTGTGTATTTACGGAAGCGGATTAAGGCAACTGTGGGAAAAAAAACCCTGAGTTCTGACTTTTTCTCAGAATTCTGACTTTTTTTCTCAGAATTCTTGCTTTTAAACTCAGTATTCTGAGTTTAAAGTCAGAATTCATACGATAAAATACCACGCAGCTCTTAGGAATGTCGTATCTTCCTACATGTTGCAAAATTGTCCAGAACATAATCTGTATTTTCTGGCAATTCCAAAATACGTGTATTTGCTCTGCATTGACTGTTTCACTGTCGCTCCAGCTGCTCTACATTCTAGTGTTTACTTTATATCTTGGCTGAACTTTAAAAAAAAAAAAAAAAAAAAAAAAAAAATCTGACCAGATTTTTCCAGAATTGGTGAATATTTGATGAACTTTCCATTTCCCATTTATTTTTCTTCTTTCATATAAACCGGTTGGTGGAAATGGAGGAAAGCAACAGTTTAATTAGCCCGGCAGACGTCCAGAGGCCATAAAGGTCAAGTCGCCATTTGTTGCGGCCCGGTGACTTTTATTCTGGAAAGCTCCTTGATGAGGTTTCCGCTCCGCTTCACATTACGGCCCCCCTGCGTCTCGTTTTAACGCATGTTCATCACGCCTGCTTTCAAATCTGTGCAATTAGTATTGATTTTACTCCTCGTGGCCAGAGGATCGTCGTCCAGGAGCTTCTCGACTAAACTCAGATTTCAAAACGGGTTTTCGAAAAGGATCAAATGTTTCGGTGAAACGTCACATTGTTTTCAAGTTAAAACTGAAAACGAAGAACAAAGTTTCCTCCAAAGTGTCATGAGTCCCAGTCCATGTTCTCCTGGACTTGCTGCTTTTATTTTGACAGTCACCGTAATAACAATCCAACTTTATGATTTTATTTTGACGGTCACCATAATAACAATCCAACTTAGTGGTTTTATTTTGACAGTCACCGTAATGACAATCCAACTTGGTAGTTTTATTTTGACAGTCACCGTAATGACAATCCAACTTCGTGGTTTTATTTTGATAGTCACCGTAATAACAATCCAACTTGGTGGTTTTATTTTGACAGTCACCGTAATAACAATCCAACTTGGTAGTTTTATTTTGACAGTCATCATAATAACAATCCAACTTGGTGGTTTTATTTTGACAGTCACTGTAGTAACAATCAAACTTGGTTTTATTTTGACAGTCACTGTAAAAATGAACCACGAGAATGTCCGTCTTCTCTCATTGTTAATGTTTATAGTGGCCACTAGTGGCCAAAACATGGAACTGCATACGTTTCTCAAAGTTGCAGTGTGAAGACAAAACTTTTCCGAACTTTTCTTTCTTTCTTTCTTTCATTTTTTCTCCTCCTCCCTCCTACAATCTCCAAACCTCTTTTAATGGAGTCGTCAACATTGAGACGTCGCCTGTGAGACCGTCGAGAGAGCAGCGCCACAAGTTGTCCTCCTGAGGGAGGAAACGACCTTGAACGCCATCAACCTTTCAACAAGTCGCCATTCTAACCCAATTATGGCGGCGTAGCGGCCCGACGGGGCCGCCTGAACAATTAGCAAGCGCCCGGCGGGGAGCGGCGTAATCCCGTTAACACGGCGACGGCGAGCTTCACTGTCGGCAGCCACACCGCGTAACATGAGCTCATCCAAGCTGGCGTTCAACGCGTGCGACAGTACAATGAAAAGTTGTTGTTTTTATTTTTATTTTTATTTAAAAAATTTTAAATTTTGTATTTTTTAAAATGTTTAATTTTTTTTTAATTTAAGGTAGTGCAGATAAACAATACAAAACAGTAAACCATTCCATAGACGTGATGATGAACAATACATTCTCTGTACGAAAGTAATACAAACAAGTGCTACCTCAAATACTATTTACATAGTGTGTGTGTGTGTGTGTGTGTGTGTGTGTGTGTGTGTGTGTGTGTGTGTGTGTGTGTGTGTGTGTGTGTGTGTGTGTGTGTGTGTGTGTGTGTGTGTGTGTGTGTGTGTGTGTGTGTGTCTTGTGTGACTTGGTTATGTTTATGGAGGAAACGGAGGAGAAAGGAAATAGTTTAACATAAAAAGGAGCAAAAAAAGAAGAATTGTAAAGTCAAAAAGTCTACAAAATGGATAATTTCACCTTTTTTTTTTGATAATTAGCTTAAGAATTCCATAATATAATTTGTTTTACTCATCATTCATTTTGTTTATTCCATTGTTCTGTTTATTTTTATTTTTAGTGTCGGTTTTCTGTAATGTTATCAGTTTGTCAGACAGTTTATACACACACACGCATATACAAATGTAAATACGCATTCACACACCTCCACTTTCTCATATTCTCCCTCTCACCCAATGATATTGGAGATATTTTTTAAAGTTGTTTTTTTAAAATTAGCTTTTGATTGAAAATGTGGGGAACGACTCTCTGGAGTGAGGCAGGATTCCTGCAGCCTCGCCTCTCGTCTCGCCCGCCCCCCTCGTGGCGTTTCATCACGTAACCGATGAGGCCGTTCTGTTATTTACGACTCCCGGGCAGATCGAGCCGTGGAATACGCTGGGCATCGTTCAGGACGTCGCCGTGTCTTCCCTTCCTTTCTCTCTCTTTCTTTGCCGCGGCCTCCGGGGGGGGGGGGGGGGGTTTCTTGTCGATCGCGGCGACGGACGACTCCCTCGGGACGCTCGTTGCCCTTGGCGATAATTTTCCGGGCGAATGGCGCGGAGAAGCAAGACGTCGAAGTCACGAGATTGGAAAATGGAGGACTATGTTTTATTTTAGTCACTTCAAACCGGGGTAACATTTGGGCTGCGTCTCAATTCTACCCCTTACCCCTACCCCTTTGAAATGCGCGTTCACGAGAGTCTGAGGGGTGTCCTGTTTCACTATTGTGCAGAGGCGGAGGGGTGAGGGGAAGGGCTATTCACCCCTCTAAACGAAGTGTTTCCAGATGCACACTTTAAACAGAGGGTAGGAGGACATGGCGGAGGGCTGAGGGGTAGGCGGAGGGCTGAGGGGTAGGCGGAGGGCTGAGGGGTAGGCGTAGGGCTGAGGGGTAGGCGTAGGGCTGAGGGGTAGGATGAGGGCTGAGGGGTAGGTGTGGGGGTAAAAATAGAATTGGGATTGGACCTTGGACTGTTGGGTATATCGTCGTTTTAAAAAACAAAAACAAAGAAATTCATTTGCATAGTATGTTAGTATATTTTCCCACCGCCAGCCTCGCCGCACCGGTGAGATGTTATAATGAGCATCGTGTCGCGGCGCCGTGGCGACGGGGAGCGCGTCGACATCTCGAGATGGAAAGAGTTTCAGGCTGAATGAGTCCCAGTTCGGTCTCTTTCACGCACCGTTTAACGGGAAGGAGGGGTAAGAGATGAATAAATAAAGGAGTGGGAAGACGCGACAACGCAGCTATTCCGGCGCGTCACGTTTACGACACGTCGTAGGAACATGTGAGCGCGACTTCACGACTCTGACGGCGGTTCCTGGAGGTTTAGTTAATTATTCCTCAATGACTGGACCTTGATAGGAAAGCTGGATTTAAAAAAAATACAAATAAGACGCCTCCTTTACTTTTCTGTCAAGGTTCATCCAAGCTAAAATATCATATATATTTAAATATATATATATATATATATATATATATATATATATGTAAAAATATCTCCCCTTTTGCTCAATTTGTCATGATAAAGTTAAAGACGTATATATGTAGATATCAGCCTGGACACTTGATTAGCTGGTCAAACAAAAGGCCTGTTGGACAAAACCGGTTGACATGAAAAGGTTAAAAATCAACAGGAACGTTTGTTTGCTGGTCGTCGCTGTGTGAACTTTCTGTTTTCATGAAATATCACCAAAAACCATCTCTCATAAATAAGTTTAATAAGTGTTTTTACAAATAAGAAATAGCAACCAGGAAGCAGGTCTCAGAGTTGTGTCGCTATTAAAGGGGTCATATTATGTAAAATTCACTTTCTAAAAGTTTCCCAGCAGTAAGAATCGTCTCCATAACTAGAACGACGCCCCAGAAGTGAAGAAAGTATGTCCTCCCTCTCTCTCTCTTTTAAAAAGTGTGTTGCTCCAAGCAGCCAATCAGAAATCAAACCCTATTTAGTGTCATCGGGGGTTTTTGCCAATCACAATCAAGGGAGGCTCCTCCCCCCTTTGACTCCTCCCACAATGGGGCAGCTCTGCTCTGGCACATGGCACCACGAGAGGAAGTACTTCCTCCTCTTCCTCATAGATGGGCATGTGTGTGGGCGGAGCCAGTCCAGCTCACACAGACACAGCAGATTCTGAATGTAGCTCCGAGGATCCGATATTCTAATGGAGGCAAAATCAATACGAGGTTTCGGGACCGATGAGGTGAAATGCTGGAAGATGTGACCCCTTTAAGACCCCCCCCTCCCCCTCCCCCTCCCCCCTCCCCCGCCTTGTGTTTGACACCCTGTTTTAAATGTTTTATTTGTGGCACCTCATTGAAAACGTTCAGTCAAAGTCTGGGTTCGCCTCTTGGCAAATTATGTTCGACGTTTCAGAAAATGAAAAATGTGAAAAGAAGACGAGAGACAGACGTGTGTGTGGGTGAGACATTTAAGATGTAGACAGTAAGACATCACACTCTGCAATAATTACATACAGTAGATCTACCTACGTGGATTATCAACAAATCCTCCCCCCAAAAAAACCCAACAACAAAAGACGAAATCAAGACGGTTGAGAGGCAGTTAGGTTGAAGATAAACACAGACCAGCTTACAAGAAGAAAAAAACAATCGTACAAATATACAACCCGCGTCTTTGTCTCTCCGAGACGCGTTAGAAAGAATCTCCACGGCCGCCGGCGATGTAAACGCGGTGCGGTTTGCTGCAGACCCGGCAGCGGCTGATGATGCTCTGCAGGGACGGCCCCTTCACGGTCCGGGGGACGGGTTTACTGTGGACGGGTCAAATCATAACCCTTTGTTAGATTATCATTCAAACAGAAAAGAAAAGACCAAGGCAATTCTACCCCTACCCCTTAGCCCTTCATCTTGCCCCTACCCCTTTGAAATCCGCGTTCACGAGAGTCTGAGGGGTGTCCCATTTCACTACTGCGCAGAGGCGGAGGGGTGAGGGGAAGGGCTATTCACCCCTCGAAACGGAGCGTTTCCAGATGCACACTTTAAACAGAGGGGTAGGAGGACATGGCGCCGAAGGACTCGCATTTCACATATATACGCTTCTAAAGTTCTATAAATCTGTTGTGTTTTATACTAGTAGGAACGGCAGTAGCGCTGCCGTATGTCGTATGTAGCTTGCGTGTGTCTTTGTTTGGTAGAGACCGTGTTTATAACATTTTATTATTACACTGTAGAGTTCCAAAGTCTTCTAATATGGGTGTTTTGAAAACGGGGACCCCCGAGCAAACAAGGAAGCTCCTCCGCTTTCACATGGTGAATGAGGAAATATTTCTGAAGTCCAAATACGGCGCAAAAAACCGAAGTAATCCACGTCTCCGTCTATTTCTTCGCCAAAGCAGCCAAGCTGCTGCAACACGTTGAATTTTGGACGGCAGGACGACGCTCCTGCTGGAAAATCAACAAAAGTCTGTGGTTCAGCTCTGCTGATGTAACGGCGCCGTGCTATGATGTCATAACTGTGAGACGGAGCGAGAGGGGCGGGGCAGAGGGGGAGGGGGGTCCCAAATCTAAGGGCTGAAACTGCCTTTGCCCTCGTTTTGGAGGTGGAGGGCTAAGGGGTAGGCGTAGGGGAAAAAATAGAATTGGGATTGGCCCCAAATCTGAAGAAACTTGACCCCGGTCGGTACCTGAACATGCTGGGGTGGAGCGACGCCAGCCAGAAGCTGTAGGAGTCGGGGTAGTAGTTGCAGGTCCCCTTGTCGTGGCACTCGATGAAGGGCACCTGGCGGAAGGCTTCCAGACACGAGCCGGGAGAAACCAGAGGCTGCGAGGTTCCCTGAGCGCCGACGCCCGTTTGCTAGAGCAAGTTGAGACAGACAACAGGTGAGACAACGAGTCGTTCCCTCAAGATGATGACGCGACGGAACCATCCCCGTCACATTTGCCGTTATGGACGCTTCAAGGTCAAACGTGTGTGGACGACATTAGATGTTGGTGTTTTCTAACTGAACCATGTGAATTACAGACGTTCATCCCCTCTCTACCGTAAATAAATGAGCTCATTTCTCAACCTTACATCGTGAATTTCTGCTCCCTTCGCTTTATTTCTAGAACGTGTCCAAATCAAATGCGTCCACGTCGGGAGGGATGGAGGTGCCGTTTCCATGGCAACCTCCGCGTAAACGCAGGCCGAGTAAAGTTCTCTTTCACGCGACGCCATCCAAAGGCTCATTTTGTGGCTTTTTACGACGGTAGTAAATAGTTTGGTTGGTTGTTTGGTAGTCGCTGATGAGCCAAACGTCTGGCGTCTCACAGCGGAGCGCCCCCCGCTGCCTCAGCCCGACTTACAATCGTCACGACAACATAACTCCGTGGAGGTGAAGTGATCTCGTTCCCTCGCTTTATTAACTTGAGGGAACAACTTGTTGTTATTTTTCCTCGATGGCCACTCGGGGGCGCCGTAGTAATCCGTGCGCGACGCGATCGACGCTGAAATGTACTGGAGGATCTACCATGACGAAGGAGTATCCGGTCCACAGGGACTCCCAGCCTGGGGGACAGGACGGCACCAGGGTGGTCTGGCTGTGGACGGCCAGGACGTTGGACGTGGTTTCACACACCGAACACCTGAACCAGGACACACACACACACACACACACACACACACACACACACACACACACACACACACACACACACACACACACACACACACACACACACACACACACACACACACAGTCAAATGATCATAACGTAGCATGACCGAGTGAAAGGACTTTACGAACTCATTTAACTAGAATATATATATATGTGTATATATATGTATGTATGTATATATGTATATATATATATGTATGTATGTATATATATATATATATATGTATGTATGTATGTATGTATATATGTATATGTATATATATATGTTTGTATGTGTATATATGTGTATATATATGTACATATATACATATATGTACATATATGTTTCTATGTGTGTGTATATATATATATATATATATATATATATAATTGAAAAGCTTTGATGGAAAACCAGCAAAAAAAAGTGCAACATTGTTGCATTTTAACTTATAAAGTCCATTTTAATTTTTAAGTTGTTCGCATCCCAGAACGACTCCTGTCAAAGGAAGTCCTGTCTGCAGTAGAATTTGCCGACGCGGATGATTTTGCCTACGTTTTTTTTTTTCCCCCCCGAAGGTCACCTCGGGGCCCATATGTTTGAAAAGCCGCCGTACGGTCATAAAGTCTCTACCGCACATCTGTCCCACCTGCTGATGTAGGCGGCCAGTGGGTCCCCCCGGATGGCGCTCATGTTGGCGGGCATGGGCTCGTCGGTGGACAGCCAGTAGGAGAAGTCGTTGCGGGAGGCGAAGCGGCAGGTGCTCTCGGTGTCGCAGAACAGGAAGGGGATGGTGGAGAAGCGAGGCAGGCAGCTGCCGGCGCTCCCTGGGAGGACGCAGGAATACCGGCCGTGGTTACTTTACACCGTGCGGAAACGTATAGATTGTTGTCTGGGGCGCCGGCGCCTTGGGGTCACCCACCGAGGTCCTGGCCGTGAGTTTTCTTGTTTCCGTTGATGTAGAGGAAGGAGTAGCCGGAGTAGATGAGGCTGCTGCCGCTGGGACAGACGGGGACGTGGACGGACTGACTGTGTCTGGCCATCAGGAAGCTCGCCGAGTACGTCTGAGAACCTCGGCCGGGCAAACCCGGGTGACCCTTGAGGCCTGGACTTCCAGGTCGGCCGTCTGGACCTGAAAACGACACGACGACATGACGACGATGATGAATTAAGAAAAACTCAACATTCAGATCAACACTACAGCAGTCGGTGAACCAGGTTTCACCACTTAAAAGTTAAATGTTTGTTAAATGGACTTCACTTATAAAGCGCATTTACCATTTCAATAGAAATGTCTTGACTCGGAGTTTTTATTTATTTATTAATTTAATTAATGTATTTATTATTGCTTTATTTGTTTATTGTTTGTTTACTTATTATTGCTTTATTTATTTAATTTATTAATTTATTATTGCTTTATTAATTTATTTAATTTATTTATTATTACTTTAATCATTGCTTTATTTGTTTATTGCTTTATTAATTAATTAATTAATTTACATTTCATTCATTACCCATTTATTTAGTCACAAGAACGACATTGAAATTAACAATCTCTTTTACAAGTGTTTCCTGGCAGCAGTACATACAATTCAATTTACAGTGTGAATAATACTAAAATGTTAATTAAAAAAACCAAAAAAAACCCAAATAAATAGCACAAGACAAGTACATGAAATACAATAAGAGGCCCAGACATTGTATGAAAGATACAACTCAATCACATATTTTACAATAAGTTAGTTAAAACAAGAACAAGGTGCATTTTTTTGTTCGTTTGGGAGAGCCCAGAACACATGAAGGCTTTTTTGCCCAGTATTTCATTATTTATTAACTTTTTTTTTTTAATATCAGACTGATGTTTATTTAAAGAAACAACCAAACCTGGAAGTCCTGCTCGTCCTTTCTCTCCCTTGCGTCCCGTGAAGCCCGGCAGACCTGGACGACTGAAACCACGCGATCCTTTGACGCCGAGCTGACCTGCCACGGAAAAATATGAAGAATTAGGAAAACAAACACTAAGAAAAAAAAAAAAAAAACTAGAAATAAGATTTTTTAATTATAGAGAGCACATTAAAAAAAAAAAAAAAAAAAGATGTATATTGACTGAATGTCACTTGAATGACTTTGATCTTTAAAAGAGAACGTAGATCTTTGATCTTTCAGCGTTGCTGTTAAGGAGGTCAAACCTGAAGGGCCTGGTGGTCCTGGTGGACCCGGGCTCCCAGGGCGGCCTCGATATCCGGGGCCGCCAGGCGGGCCGGGGGAACCGGGTTGATAAACGACGTTCCCGATCGCTGGTTCTCCTTTGCGGCCTGCGCGTACAGACCCAAGAACGGCATTTTATGAAACGCCTCACAAATAATCGATTCATATTGGCGTCAGAGAAAAATCCAACAAAAACACGGGAATTTTTTTTTTTAATCATTCGGGGGGGGGAAAAACAATCAAACTGAAATGTGGCGGCTTTTATGTTGTACCAGTTTATCGGCGTGTGAAACCAAACGGCGAAGAAAATTAAATGAATTTCTCACCTTTGCTTTGTATTTTATAAAATTCTTGCATTTTTTTTGTATTGCTCCCATTTTATGTACAGAACTTTATGATTTTTATCTGTGAAAAGTGTTTTATCACTTAACTTCACTCACTTCCACTGTAACATGTTAATATTACAGTCATTTCCAGGCAAGGCGAGGCAAGGCAGATGTATTTCTAGAGTGCCGTGGAAACGCAAGGTAATTTACAAAGAAATAAAAGAAAATGAAGAAATACCAAAAAGCTTTACGAAGAAAAAAAAATAAGAATGAAAGTTTGAAATCAACACAGGACTGTTGCCACACCTGGTTGTCCAGGAAAACCTCTGGGCCCAGGTGGACCGGGAGGGCCAGCGCTGTACCCGGGGTCACCCGGTACACCTAAAACACATAAAAAGATCATTTTATTGACACTGAATCATCCGCTGAATAAATTCTCCTCTTATTTATTATCATAGGTATAAATGATAAATCACCAGGGGGCCCGTGGTACCCAGAAGGACCAGGATCGCCTCTTGGCCCTGGGTCTCCAGGGGAACCTCCAGAACCCTGGCAGGGAAATAAAGAGAAGCAAAGCCTTGAAGACGATTCCTTCACCTTCTAACAAGGTGGGGGGGTCATAGAATAACACCTTACCGGTTGTCCTGGGGGGCCCGGCTCTCCTGGGGACCCGCGAAAGCCTCCACTTCCTGGGCGACCCGGATCCCCCGGGTCTCCTTTGAACCCGCCCACTGTCGGTCCCGGAGGGCCAGGTGGTCCAGGGTAGCCTACGAAGATTCAGTGTGACGTTGGGAACAAAGAGGAAGTCGCGTCTTCCATCAACAAATTCTTCAACATTCGATCGTGGACGTTTTGTGAAAGAGACACAAAAGTCCGTCCTCACCACTGCTTCCGGGATTTCCAGGGTACCCGATGTCCCCCTTCGGCCCGGGAACGCAGTAATTCCCTCGTCCTGATTGTCCTCTTGCTCCGGGGACACCAGGACGACCAGGAAGCCCCCTGTCCCCCACTGGTCCAGGGTCTCCTCGCCCAGGAGGGCCGGGAGGACCGGCGTCTCCAAGGGGGCCTGGAAAAGCAAAGAAGAACTTGAGCGTACCTTCGCCGACGCCACATTAGTCGCCATGGAAACCAATGGGTCATGAGGTTATTTGATCGCTTGTCCCGGTCGTTCGAATTGATTCGTCTTTCCGGTGAGTTAAAATCTTTATTCTTTTGTGTTACTTGTTAGAGCGAGCTGGCCTGTGATTGGCCAGGAGTTGGGGGGGCCGGGGGGGGGTTAGCGGTGTGCTAGCAGACGGCTAACCGCAGCGTCAGCCCTGATCCTGGTGGACATATACAAACCAACAAACAAACCAGAGCGACACTTGGTAGAGCGCCGTCCTTCGCCAACGCCACATTTGTTAGACGAGTTAGCATCACTAGCATGATGGCCGTTAGCGCACATCGACGCTAACTCGGTAGGTCAAGTAGCTACGGCACTGTGTGAAAAAAAACGAGCAGGGAGCGTCGCCGTGGCAACAGGTGCTGATCTACGCCATGAGGGGCCTCGCTCATCCACTTTGTACGGGACATTTTCTTTGCAGTTTTTTGGGATTTATTCGGAAACAGTTCGTCATTAACGTCCCAAAATCTAATCGACTGGTGTACATCCAAACATGCATTACAAACCAACAGATAAATATAGAAACACGCAGACGAAATCATAACGTTCTCAGCCAATATAGTGACATAACATCTAATTTCACCTTTATTATCCTATTAAGGTTCTGGAGCGGCGGAGTTCAGAGAAAAACTACATTCAGCTCACTCACAGCACAGGATTAGAGCATAATAAACTATAAATACAGACGCTTCTAACGTCTCTCCAGACGTTTAATGCAAAGCAGCGCATAGAAATCTGTATGGAATTTACTCTAATGCTATTTTAGAACCAAACCAGTTTCCGATGCTGCGCCACTGAGCTCTCTTAGGGCCCGGTTCTCTAAATCCTCTATGCATGCTCATTACATTAGGTGAGATTACACACAGCGTCATTGATCCCTTTGGGGCAAAACCACCAAGAATATTAATATCCCAACAGCAGTAACGGAGATAAGGGGCAGTAAAGCACACAGAAGAAGGATAATATTTTGTGGACATCTTTTGGGATGATCAGCGACAGAATAGCATCACGAGAGACATGACGTACACACGTTATATGTTAAATATTCAAACGAGGGCTGCCGATGACCTGTGACTTACCTGTTGGACCTGGGCTACCTATCCTCCCCGGAGTACCGTGAGTTATGCCTGCAGAGGACGATAAAGGCATACGCAGGTTTGTAGCCGCAGCCATAATCGACATAACCCGCCTGTCTCCCAAAGCAGGAACTGTTCATGTCTTACTGGGTTCTCCTTTCTGCCCCGGTGGTCCCGGGATCCCATCCCGGCCTTGGTTGCCTTTGGGACCTGGATATCCAGCCACACCATGTGGGCCCAGGTTACCTGAGGTCGACATGTCAAGCAAAGAGACCCGTCAAGAAGAACGGAACTTCCAAATAGGAATTTTCATGAACATCGTCCAAATCTGACAGTTGCAAGTTCTACGTTACCTGGTGGTCCTCTGGGTCCTGGGAACCCCTTTCCTCCTGGGGGACCATCTTCACCTTTTGGTCCTTGGTAGCCTGGAGGTCCTGGAATTACATGATGAGAACAGGCATTTTGGTGGAAAGTTCAAGGAAAAAAAAAAAAAAGATTTTAAAACCAATAGTTGCATTAACCATTTTGTCCACCATGTCCTGGGTCGCCTTTTGGTCCGTGGCCTCCTGGAGGACCCAGAGGGCCTGGATTGCCCGGTTCTCCTTTATGACCCTTCACCCCATAAGTGTTGGTCAACCCTGGTTCACCCTGGAGACAGCGTAGAGATATAAAGTTAGATTTTGTACATTTATAGTACTTTATTAGATCTGAGCTTGACCAGCAGTTAAAGGATCACTACCTTTTGTCCCACTTGTCCAGGTGGACCATAGCCAGAGTAGTTTGGGTCTCCTGGAGCTCCTTTGGGACCAGTTCGACCTGGAATACCATCTGGACCAGGTCTTCCAGGACCTGCTGTGTCCCCTTTTACTCCTTTGGGCCCTGTAAGAAGTTACCAAAGGAACAAGGTATGGAAATATTTTTTATTGCTTTGACTTCATGGACATAATGTCAAAGTTTAACTAAAGCTTTGATACTCTTAAGATGCTGGTCTTACCTGTAGGACCTGGGTGTCCAGGGTCTCCTGGGACTCCAGGACCTCCTGGAGCCCCTTTGGAAAACACTGATCCATCGAAACCCGGATCACCTGGAGGACCTTGGAACATAAACACCACAAACACAGCTCAATGCATGAATATCCAGCGATCTGAAACGTTATCATGAATATGACATTAGTGTTAAACCTCTTAGTCCAGGTCCTCCTGATCCTCCATCCCTTCCTCTCCGTCCTTTAGCTCCATGATTCCCGGGGTCCCCAGGAGGACCAGCTGGTCCGTGGATACCTAATTTCCACGGAGTGCAAAAATCTCAAGCATCACACAAACTAGACTGCAGTAAAACACATCAACTCACTGGAAATTGTTTAGTATACCGGCATGACCGGGGTCGCCTGGGGGCCCGAGAATGTTGTCCATTGGTGATGGAAGTCCTGGCGGTCCAGGGGGCCCTTGGTCGCCTGGTGTTCCTGGAAGTCCATAGGAACTTCTGGATCCAGGTAGTCCAGGCTCACCTGAAAGGTTTTTATCACAACTGTGAACCAAATGTCCAAAGATTCACGAGCAAAAGAGACGAGGAAACTTTCACATGGACTCCTCGGACTTGGTACCTCTTGGACCTGGAGGTCCAATGTTTCCAGGCAGTCCCGGTGATCCATATCCTGGTATCCCATCACGTCCAGGGTCTCCTCTCGGTCCTACACAAATAATTAGCTTTGATTAAGCTTGTCACATTTCAAATGACAAAATGACCTGGAAGAGAGTCAGAGCCACACCTGATGGACCAGGATACCCATTCTGTCCCTTGGCACCTTTCGGTCCAGGAAACCCCTGCGAACCTGGGCCTGAAGGCCCAGGGCGACCGGGCACACCCGGAAGTCCGGGAGCTCCAGGTGTACCAAACCCAGGCAAACCCGGGTCCCCCTTTGGACCAGGATAGCCGTTAGGTCCTGGAAAAGAGTAGACAAAATGAAATATTGATCTTTTAAATAAAAATTGATTATTTAGCACGATGACGACATCATCCATTAGAACAGACAGTCATGTAATCACATTACTTTGATGAATACTGACCTGGTGCTCCTGGATTGCCATCTGGTCCTGGTGCTCCCTTTGGTCCAGGCCCACCCTCGCAAAAACCTTTTGTGCCAGGTGGTCCTGAGGGGCCTGGGGGTCCTTTAACTCCTGAATGAAACGGAAAGTGATGCAGAAAATCAATAAACACAGGTCAACCAAGCAACTGTTCTGCAGGGTTAAAGTATGTGTACCTTTCGCTCCTTGAAACCCCGGTCTGCCAGACGGTCCGGGATTTCCAGGCCGGCCAGAGACACCAGGGTTACCTGCTGGCCCCGGTCCTCCATCTGGACCTGGAAAACCTGGGGGGCCCGTAGTGCCAGGATATCCAAGGCCACCGTCACCCTGATTATGTAAAGATAAAGATCTACTGATTTACTTAAGATGAAATTATTGGTGGAACTGAGGTGACGAGTACAAATAGACAAACATAAAATAGACTATATGTCTGAACACAACAGGACGTTTGAAGAATAACACAATGTGGGATGAACTAATCCTCTGGGATCTACCGCAACAACAGAGCGCCCCACCCACAAAAAAACAAAAAAAAATGGAGCTTCTGACCTTTGGTCCTCGAGGACCGGGACGCCCTTGAGGACCTGGCTGGCCTGGAGTACCCCTTCCTGGAG
Organism: Blennius ocellaris; assembly: GCF_963422515.1. Classification (NCBI taxonomy): domain Eukaryota; kingdom Metazoa; phylum Chordata; class Actinopteri; order Blenniiformes; family Blenniidae; genus Blennius; species Blennius ocellaris. Next base: position 1,062,410 of record NC_137659.1, read on the forward strand.
CACCAGGGACACCCGGATGCCCTTTATCACCTGTATCACAACACATACATAAAAATGACATTCACTCGGTTTCTTTGTTACGAGGCGAACGCTCAAAATGACCCCACGGTTAAGACATCTTGATTTATTTCTTGTAGATATCGGACTGGATTACCTTTCTGTCCTGGGAACGGCTGCCATGGGGGAGACACTTGACCTTTTTCTCCTTTCTGTCCTGGAAAACCTGGTCTTCCAGAGGCTCCCGGGGGCCCTTCATAACCTGGATTGTTGAGAGCGAGTACGACAGATGTTTGTTTGAACCAGGACCCTTTGTATCCAATCACCACTCGAAGATTCTAATCAGTCTGTCAGTCACGTCAGCCTACCTGGGTTTCCCTTCAGCCCACGTTGACCCTTGAACCCAGGTGGTCCAGGAGGTCCTGGGATGTAGCTGGAGCTGGGCTCTCCTTTTTGACCTACCAACCGGGGACGGGAGAAGGAACTGCCGTTCAGCAGCAGGCATTCTGATGCACATGACGGAATTTGTTGAGTAAGTCTCTCACCTGGAATCCCAGACTGTCCTGGTAGGCCAGGCACCCCGATATGTCCTTTACTTCCTGGAAATCCAGCAGGTCCAAATCCGCCTGGCCCAGGGTACCCAACGGGGCCTGGGCTGCCTAAAGGTCCTGGAAGACCTGGGAAACCCTTTTCTCCGTGTGAACCAGGAAAAGGATACTGGAGAGTGGACAGATCAGACATGTGGAATACTTCTGTGAAATCAACTGCCACCAATAAAGTTCTCGTCAGTCTAAACCTGCTCACCGTGTCCCCTGGAGGTCCTGGTACGCCTTTGCGACCTGGTATTCCAGGAGACCCAGGGACGCCGGGCAAAGCAGCTCCAGAAGGCCGTCCAGGTTCTCCTTTAAAGCCCTTTAACCCCGGAAGATTGAAGGAATATGAATCTCCTTTTGGTCCTGGAGAGCCTGGATATCCTGCATCTCCTGTAGGACCCTTTAGAATAGAAATATAATAGAGAGATTTTAAAAATAAATCAATGAAACAACATGAGAATAAAAGTTATTTACTGTATGTGTTTATTGATGATGCTTTTCCTTACAGGTCCTCCAGGTAACCCTGGTTGTCCCTGGTAGCCCGGGTCACCCTTCTCCCCCGGTCCTGGAGATCGGCCTGAGGGAGAAACGGTCATATTTGAGAAACAAATGCTTTATTGAGCGTCTGGTACCACTGAAGGTACATTCAAGTGTACAACTCAAGCTGGCAATCTCTGAAGATTTCATAACTTCCAGGTCTTGTTATATTGAATTTTATCCTGAAGGCAGCTTGGTTTTTGCCTCCAAGACGTAATTAAACGAGTCAAGCGGAAAACGAAAAAGCAATCTGCGAGGCTGATGCAGTGAGGTGTACCTGGGGTTCCGGGTGGACCATGGGGACCTGGTGGTCCTGGCGGTCCTGGCTGTTCTATCCCAAGGCAAGTATAACAAGGCTCCCCCTTCTCTCCTGCACAATGCAAACACATGAGGATGTTTCCCTGCGCTGTCGACGTGCGACTGCTGATTTATCAAGGATTTTCCTCCTCCCACCTTTCATTCCAAACATCCCGGGGTACCCCAGGGGCCCATGCACACCCCGTACCCCCTTCATTCCGGGGAGCCCCTTGGTCATCTTGTTTGCTGCGGGCAACATAACAACAAAGTCAGTTTTCCAAGGAGGCACACGGTCATATTTTCGTTTCGTCAAATCAGACGGAGCGAAACTGAAATGGTCAGAGATTCAGAAGCAAAACTCCTCAGGAAGAGGCTAAATAGGCTAATCTTGACTGACGGAACAAAATCGAGATAGTATCATAATTGAGGGGCTGAGCTCTTTGCGTGAAGGGCCTGATAACGTCACACAAGATTTTCACGGAACATTTTTGGGGGAGTTTGCAAAGCTGGTAAACTTCGAGAGGACGTATATTAATATTTAACGCGCATGTGCAGTCGGATTTAAGAAGCTAAAGAGATTTTCATGTCTCACAAGGGAATCGTATAGCCGCTGCAGTTCGTACTCTTAAGTTATCTGTCTTTGTTTGTTGATAGTTATTCATATTAAAATGGACACTGAAGCGAGTGCCGACCTTCGCCAACGCAAACATCTGTTTGCGGAGTCGCGTTAGCATCGCTAGCATGCTAGCCGCTACCTCACATTGACATACGAAACAATAAATAAATAAATATAGAACCAACTTCTACTGGTGAAGGGAATGAATGAATGAATGAAAACATAACCGTCTTGCCCAAATTTGTTGGTTTTCCAACGGTCATTGGCGAAGGTAGTAAATAAATAAATAAATAACAAGTCGGACAAAATCCTAAGTTTGCTTCAACGTTTGTTGGCGAAGGTAAAAATCAATGATCTCTGTTGCTTTTTAATAGCTACTGTTGTTCACCGTTTCACTACTCGATTACTCTGAGGACTGTAGAAATGTAAAAAAAACAAAAAAAACCCCAAGAAAAAGTGCGAGAGGTGAGCAATTCTTCAGGGAATTGGAAAAACCTTTTCCCGGGGAAAAACCTGGGAAAAGGTTATCAGGGATGCAAAAATTAGTTAGAAGTAATTATACTTCACGTACTCCTGTCCTCGGGGGGTCCCGGCGGTCCTTGATCACCAGCGTATCCTGGATTTCCAGGATCCCCGTCGGGACCAGCCATTCCTGTGTAAACATCCCCGGACACCCCAGGGTCCCCTTTGGGCCCGGGATAGCCTTTGGGACCGTAAGGACTTGTGGACGGGAAACCTGCGGAAGGCAAAGAGAAGAACTTATCGAAAGAAACCGACTCTCATTCGCCACCAGAGGAAGAAACGTAGATATGAAGCGACGTGTATTTTTTTTTAGCCCACCTGGAGCCCCGGTCGGCCCGGGAAATCCAATGACGCCTGGAAAAAACCCCAAAAAGACAACTGGTGTTGGTGATTTGCTGGACATCAAACGGTTTTAGATTGGAAAAGCTAAATATCTACCTTGAGGTCCAGGAGATCCGCGAGATCCCGGTCGACCAGAATCGCCCATATATCCTTTGAGCGGCTCGATAATAACCCCATAAAGCTTTAAACAAGATTAGAAATGGGAAATATCAGGACTCACTTCATCCTCTAAGAAAATACTTGTTGAGTTTTTTTTTTCACAAATTGTCCTGCGTACGTCTCACAGGGGCAGATTCTCGTAGTACAACAGGAAATAAGTGTAAAGGAACGTGGAAAACTCACGTCTCCAGGTGGACCAGGTGGACCCCGATTCCCCTTTTCACCCTGAAGACATAAAGACTCGATAAGATGCAGATAATAGAGAGACAGAGAGACGGAGAGAGAGAGAGAGACAGACCTCTTGTCCTGGTCGTCCTTCATATCCTGGATCACCTCTGAGGCCAGGTCTCCCCTAAACACAATTATATTGTATTAAAAAAACCCACAAAATGACACGATGAAACCTGCGGGGGGCGCCCTCACGCTGCAGAGATTCACTCAACGATCGAAAACGTGACGTTCATACAGAAACAGAAATACATTCAATATAAATACGCGTCGTCCACCGCCATCGGACGAAGACGAGAGAATGAACGCCGTCGAAACACATGGAAAAAATGAACGGAAGAAAAGAGAAAACTTAAAAAAGAAAAGAAAAATGAAGGTATAAAGAAAGTATTTGAAGTAAAAGGAACATTTGACAAACGGAGCATGGCCCACCTTGAATCCAGGTTGACCCGTGTCGCCGTCCTTTCCTGCTTTTCCCTGTAAAATATTAAAAATGTGCTTGAAATTTTGAGAATTTGGCGTCACGTGAGACAGAGCCTCATGAGCAAAGATGCTCTAAAGACTTCAACTCAAACTCGAACTCAAGATGTTCAAGAGATCACGTTGATTTATGTCAAAGTCAGAAATATCTGGCAAAAAAAAAAAAATAGGTTACTATAGGTAGACATGAGTATATAATGGTACAAAGCACCACAAAAACAACATCTATAATAAATACATGACTGTGAAATACTAAAAAATAAACAGATGAGTAAAGGTTCCACAAGGAATCTGCAATGTCATTAACAAACCCTTTTAATAAAAAAAAAAAAAAAATCTCATTAATAAACCCTAATTCATCGAACCCCTGCACTTTATATTTGTTTTTTAATCTACGCTTATATTATTATGTCATACTTGTACTTCTGTATGTTAGTTTTATAAACTTGTGGCGATGCAGAGCTGCCCACTGACTCCTGTTGATTAACGAGCTTGTTTATAGCCCCGCCCCCCTCAGTGACGTCTCGGGGACCCGGATGTTGCCTGGGCTCGTGCAGCTGCAGCTGATTGACGTCACGCTCTGACCCGCGGTCGTGAAACAACGACAGAGTCTCTCAGAAGGTACGAAACATTAACCTTTATTGTTAAATGTGGCTGGACGCGTCCAGATTTCTGTCAGTTTTTTAACCTCAGCCGTTATCAGGGAGGCGGTCACCAGTTAACACGGGCACCAGTTAATCCATAACACCAGCTGGCTCGCGGAGAACAGCTGTTTGCTCTCAGGCAAACTCTCTGTGTATATATTTATTCACTATTTGGCTTGTAAATATTAATATTGCCTTGAAGTGCTGAGTTGGCAACGCAGCACTGAGACTTGAGCCGGAATATCACTGACGTTGCGTTGAAATCGAGCGAAGTAGCATCATCTAGATTTTCGACCTTAGATCTCGATTCGCACCGGAAAAGCGATTAACAATCAGTTTCACAACATTTCAGACGATTCTGTTGGCTTGAAGCCTCTTTTCTTCGGGAAAGTGGATTCTTTTTTTTTTCGGGCTCAATTGGTGAAACGTTAGCTGGAGCCGGCGGGACGCCATCTTTGATGTCCCAGAATCCCCTGCGGCGAGTTTCCCAGGATGACGTCAGTTCGCGAAACAGAAATACAGTTTGATTGATATAAATGACAGTTTGGATGTAAACAAATCAACTTTGGGGAACTGCGGGTTGGAAATGAGTGAAAATGAGTGGCGAAGTTCTTGTTTTTTGTCTGTTTTATATTTTGTACATATATTTAAGATTTTTCTGGTAGAGTAACTTTATGCAGTCTGATTTCATGTTTCTTGGACGCACTGGTTTTTCCTCAAATATCATATATAATCTAATGAAAATTATCCGCAGGGGTAAATCCACCTTCGGTAGGAATCTTGAAGGTAATCGCCACTGTTGTAAAGCAGCCGTTTCATCATCTCATCATCCGGTCGGTAGAAATGGGGGCTTTTTTAATGGAGTGGTGGCAAATTAATCACGGTGGGAGACGTTTAGCAGTCGCCGGTCTTGAATCCAAATGTGAAAACGCTGATTTAAAGATGATGATGATGGAGTTTTCTCCTCTTTAACAGCAGATGACGAGACGTTGAGCGTCGCGTCACTGCCCTCTGCTGGTCACTTTCTCAGAACTCGTCTGATGACACATTTTGCCCCGAGCGTTATGAGCTGGTGTTTTACCTCAGCGCCCGGCAGCCCTTTTTCTCCTTTACGGCCGTAGCCATAACCAGGATCTCCCTATTAGGAGCAAGAGTCGGAACAGAGGATTAATTCCACCTTGCATTTATTTAAAAAATAAAAAATAAAAGAAGTCTTGCAATGACGTCTGTCAGAGGGGAACTTACTGGATCTCCTAGGCATCCCTTGTCTCCAGCATCGCCTTTATCTCCTTTCCTGCCCTGAATAGGAGATAAACCATCCGATCAGAACATTCCGGCTGCATTCATTCCTGGACGTCTCCGATATTCACGGTCGCACTGAAGCTGGGGGTGGATTTAGACTTTAGATTCTGCTTGTCGTGTTTCAGAAAACTGTCCCGGACTTGGTTCCACCCACATGGAAAGAACCTATACGAGGATATATGTGCATATATGAAACTTAGAAGCAGTTTATATGCACATATATGCTGCGTATATGCGTATATATGCCACATATAGGCAAAATTGAGGTGCATATATGTGAATATTCAGGCCATATAGGTCTCCTGTACTGCTTCTTTATTTCCACACATATGTATGTATGTATGTATGTATGTATGTATGTATGTATGTATGTATGTATGTATGTATGTATGTATGTATGTATGTATGTATGTATGTATGTATGTATGTGTGTGTATGTATATATATATGTGTATGTATGTGTATGTGTATGTATGTATGTGTATATATATATGTGTATGTATGTGTGTGTGTGTGTGTGTGTGTGTGTGTGTGTGTGTGTGTGTGTGTGTGTGTGTGTGTGTGTGTGTGTGTGTGTGTGTGTGTGTGTGTGTGTGTGTGTGTGTGTGTGTGTGTGTGTGTGTGTGTGTGTGTGTGTGTGTGTGTGTGTGTGTGTGTGTGTGTGTGTATATATATAGCCTATATCTCACTTTGGCAGCTGTCATACATTATCAAGGCAAGAACTAAGAACTATCTGAAAAACAATTATGCAAGAAGAACATATAGGTGCATATATGCACACATATATACGTGCATATATGTGCCTATATAGGTACCTGTATGCACGTATATGTGTCCACATACGTACATATATGTGCATATATGTATATGCAATATAGGAAAACGGCCAATTTTATATATGTCACATATATTAAAAACCTATCTCAAAACCTATATTAAAGCATATATGTTTATATAGGTTCTTCCCATGCGGGCCGCCTCGTAGAGTTTCACCGTGACGTCGTGTTCCACACACAGGTCCATAATACCAGAAACCCTGAACGCACACCGGCGGACTGATTCATCAAACTCCAGCGGAGCAGGTAGGAGACAAACTGAAACTTGATCCCGTTTGAGTGTGATTATCGTAGCTTGGTTCATGAGGTTTTTAAACATTTTTAATTGGTTTTTCATAGAAGGAAACTTATCAAAACACATCATAATCCATATACGTTTGTCAAAAACAAGCTTTGTCTTGACTGAGATTATTATTTCAAAATGTCCCAGCAGGTCTTTGGTTATTATGCCACATATGACATACTGTGTTGAGGTTTGGGGAAACGCATGTAGAACATATATAGACCCCATCAATAAACTCCAGAAAAGAATTATTAGAATAAGAAATAAAGCTTCCTGTAGAGAAAATACTAATAAACTCTTTATAGCCTCTTGCACGTTAAAATTTAAAGATATAGTATATTTAAAAACATTAGAAATACTATTTTGAATAAAGAATAAAAGTCTTCCCACAGCTATTCAAAAATGTTTTTAATTAAGAGAAAACAACTATTAAGAGGATTGTGTATATTTGAAAAAGGTGTATTGTGAGAACCAACGTTAAATACAGATATTTCTTTTCTGGGATTAAATTTATGGAATTTAACTTAAAACTGTGCAAATCACCGTTCTGCTTCAAAAAAAACAGTAAAAAGAAAAATAATTAATGTTTACAATGAACAATAATTTCTGTTCTGTTTTCTTTGGTTGGTTTTTCTCATGTATTACTTCTGTTATGTTCCATGTTCATTTTTTCTCCCGTATTACGACTGCTATGTTTATTATTATTATTATTTCCTTTTTCTTTTCTTTCTCCAGTTGCTTTTTAAAATTAGAATGTATTTTTTCTATCACTGGTGTCTGGGCTAACCGCACAGGTTTTTAAGGGAGAGGCTAAAATAAGCCTTGGCTTCAGCCCAATACCCATTTCGGTTGCAGGTATATTGTGGAAATGAATGCGCAAAAATTCATCAACTGCACTTATACTGAAACTGCAACCGAAATAAACCCTTCATTCATTCCTTGGTTGCATCGAAGCCGTTGTATCGTAGAGTTTCGACACTCAGCGTGTCGTTTGCTTTGATCTCTTTCTCGCCCGCTGAAACCTTACAGACACTTTCCCTCAGAAACGCCTCTGAACAACATCGATTCATCCGGTTTCTGATACCTGCAAGACGAAATTCCCCTGCAGGAACTGGCTGGCCCGGCCCGGCGGCCCCGGCGGGCCCTGTGGTCCTTTCCCCCCCTGCGTCACAGAAATCAGTGGGGAAAAAAACCCGAGACTCGGTGCAGAAACGTGAACAAAGGAAGATTTGACTTTACGTCACCGTACGACCTTTCATTCAGGGAAGTGGAGGAACCTTACCTTCGGCCCACGACGTCCCGGAGTGCCGCCGACGCCTTCCTGACCCTGCGGGATCCAACGTGAGTCTTTAAAACAAGGGTGTTCAATATGCGGCCCGGGGGCCAGAAGCGGCCGCCAGAGGGTCGAATCCGGCCGCCATGTGATTTTTTTTTTTTTTTTTTTAAGTATAAATATGAAAACTGACAGAGGCTGATCTAAAAACACTAGATTGGCAAAAATGACATTCAATTAATTAATTCTGACTGCCCTTGGTCAGAATTAATTAATGCAATCTGTGTGAGGTCACATGATGCAATACCTTTCACAATAAAGGTGTCCAATTTATGTGAAGTGATACTTTAGACACGTAAACTCAAAACAATGTCCAGACGATGACAAATTGTTTTAATCCTGAATAAAAACACGATCTCAAGATACAGGTGACTGAGGTTTTTTTTTGCAAATATAACATCTGATTAACTTTAATATGTAAATTTCAGAATAGACTGGCAAATTCTTGCAGTTACAAAAGGATCAAATGAAGGAAAGACTTTGCCATTTGTCCATATCTGCAGTTTAATTTGCCTTGTTGGCCCCCAGAGGTCAGATCAGGTTGATGTGGCCCCTCAACTGAAATCAGTTTGACGCTTCCTGATTTAAAACGACGTCACTTAACGACTAAAGCTGGAAATAAACCTCCGCCCTCGTCGAATCTGAAACCGCCGGAGCCGTTTCTCCACTGGAGAGTATTTTGCATCACAACACGGCAGCTGTGGTTGATTGAACAGTTGAGATGTTTGGTCTTTCCCAGCGTGGCGTCTGCGGCTTTAACCTTCAAACACTCAAACAAATCCTCCTTATCGCCACGCGGCACGTAGAACATTCACACACGAAAGAGGAAGAGGCTTTACCTTGGAGCCCGGATCCCCCGGAAGTCCATAAATCCCCTGTTGAAAAAGAGTAGAGGCTTTAATTGAAAGCGTCTGGAAGGGAGAGTCAGAGTGTACCGCCGCCGCCGCCGCCGCCTTACGTCAGACCCCCGGGGTCCCGGATCCCCCTGTAGTCCTGGCTGTCCGGGCAAACCGGGGTAACCCTGCAACGAAAAGGTGGAGTCGATGTAAGCGACCTCTGAACTCGATATCGACCCGAGAAAACGAAATGGATAAAATGAACGTTGTCCCTAAAACACATTTTAGTTCTGGTAGATCAGAGTTTTTCAACCACGGTGCAGTTTCCGCGAGATCTCGTCAGGTGAGCCGTTGGAAATGATCTAATTTCACATTTTTTTCTAAAAAAAACATTTGTGTTGCAGAGTAATCATGTATAAATACTCTTCGCCACTAGATGGCAGCACAGAACTTTGCCGGTGAAATGTAAAGTGACAGACGTCAGTGTGGTTCATCTCCACCTCCTGCTACCATCTTGTATCAAAGTACTGTGTCAGTGACAGTGATGGAGAAGTTTTTGAAAACCAGGATCTCAGCTCTTCATCCATCAGGTCCAGGTTTCACACTGACGGAGTCACTATTAAAAAAAGTCCTTGCTTTCTGGATTTACTGGATTCCTGTTGATAAAACTTTGATGAGAAAGACTTTATATTGTTAATAGAGGCTGCAGAGTTTCACATTTTAACACTGTGGTAGAGCCATTATAACCTCTGTTTCTTGCTTGTGTTGGAGGAGACGTGGTGAAAATGTCTATTTTTGCAAGAATTGAACAATAACCATCATGTTTAAGAAATTTGTGTTAAAAAAAAACAACAATTATTTGAAATTCTTTGAATCTGCTTGGTGGTTTGACCCGCGGGCCTCCGGTCGGACACCCTGCAGCACCGTGTTATGTAATAACAGTGCAATATGTAATAACAGTGCAATATGTAACAACAGTGCAATATGTAATAACAGTGCAATATGTAATAACAGTGCAATATGTAATAAATAATACAAAACAATTTCAACTCACTGTGTAATAACGCCGCATTGTGTTACATATGCAACGGTTATTACAAAATGCGAATTAAATGAGTAAATGCACTCGGGGCCATTTGCAATCTGGTTTAATTTCTTAGGAAGTAGAAATGTCTGCTGGAAACACGGATTGCCGCGTAAATTTAAAAAGTTCAACCTGATTTCGTCGGCGGGTAAAAACAAGGAGTGACGGAGAATAAAAGTCCTATTGAAGATTGTTTTTTTTTCTCATTATTAAACATGGAACCATGTCTACGGCTAAAGGATTAGCGTTTATTCCATAACACACCAAATCATTACATTTAAAAAGAAAAGTGGAACACTTGCAAGAAACGACAAAATGCGTTCCGAACTTTTGTCACAAATTGCGGCAGATTATTAAAAAAAATGTGGCATTATAGCATGACGTGTTGAAAATGATTAATTATTGCGCAGTGTGGCGCTACAGAGCCCTACAGAGTCCTACGCTAAAGCTTTACCAAGGGTCCGTCGTTGCCAGCCGGACCCGGAGAACCTGCCCGGTCCGGGGGAGAGGAACCGCCTGGAGAATCGCCCTGTAAACAAACAAACAAACATAAAAACCCCCCGACGCCAAACCTTTTCATGTGTCTTCATATGAGATTGTGTTTGTGGTTCTATATGGAGCTGAGGAGCTTTCAGTGCAGGACGGAGCAAGTCCTTCATCCCCACTGCTGCGAGACTGGAAAGGAACGTGCAATAACCTGCAAAAACTATGTGCAATAACCCCTGAATCTACGTCACTTTATCTACGTCACTTTATCTACGTCACTTTATCTACGTCACTTTATCTACGTCACTTTATCTACGTCACTTTATCTACGTCATTTTATCTGTCATTTTATCTACGTCACTTTATCTACGTCACTTTATCTACGTCATTTTACCTACGTCATTTTACCTACGTCACTTTACCTACGTCACTTTATCTACGTCACTTTATCTACGTCACTTTATCTACGTCACTTTATCTACGTCACTTTATCTACGTCACTTTATCTACGTCACTTTATCTACGTCATTTTACCTACGTCATTTTACCTACGTCACTTTATCTACGTCACTTTACCTACGTCACTTTATCTACGTCACTTTATCTACGTCACTTTATCTACGTCACTTTATCTATGTCACTTTATCTACGTCACTTTATCTACGTCATTTTACCTACGTCACTTTATCTACGTCACTTTACCTACGTCACTTTATCTACGTCACTTTATCTACGTCACTTTATCTACGTCATTTTACCTACGTCACTTTATCTACGTCACTTTATCTACGCCACTTTATCTACGTCACTTTATCTACGTCACTTTATCTACGTCACTTTATCTCCGCACTTTATCTACGCACTTTATCTACGCCACTTTATCTACGTCACTTTATCGACGTCACTTTATCTACGTCACTTTATCTACGTCATTTTACCTACGTCACTTTATCTACGTCACTTTATCTACGCCACTTTATCTACGTCACTTTATCTACGTCACTTTATCTACGTCACTTTATCTCCGCACTTTATCTCCGCACTTTATCTACGCACTTTATCTACGCCACTTTATCTACGTCACTTTATCGACGTCACTTTATCGACGTCACTTTATCTATGCCACTTTATCTACGTCACTTTATCTACGTCACTTTATCTACGCCACTTTATCTACGTCATTTTACCTACGTCATTTTACCTACGTCACTTTATCTACGTCACTTTATCTACGTCACTTTACCTACGTCACTTTATCTACGTCACTTTATCTACGTCACTTTAACTACGTCACTTTATCTACGTCACTTTATCTGTCATTTTATCTGTCATTTTATCTACGTCACTTTATCTACGTCACTTTATCTACGTCATTTTACCTACGTCACTTTATCTACGTCACTTTATCTACGTCACTTTATCTACGTCACTTTATCTACGTCACTTTATCTACGTCATTTTACCTACGTCACTTTATCTACGTCACTTTACCTACGTCACTTTATCTACGTCACTTTATCTACGTCACTTTATCTACGTCACTTTATCTACGTCACTTTATCTACGTCACTTTATCTACGTCATTTTACCTACGTCACTTTATCTACGTCACTTTACCTACGTCACTTTATCTACGTCACTTTATCTACGTCACTTTATCTACGTCACTTTATCTACGTCACTTTATCTACGTCATTTTACCTACGTCACTTTATCTACGCCACTTTATCTACGCCACTTTATCTACGTCACTTTATCTACGTCACTTTATCTACGTCACTTTATCTACGTCACTTTATCTCCGCACTTTATCTCCGCACTTTATCTACGCACTTTATCTACGTCACTTTATCTACGTCACTTTATCGACGTCACTTTATCGACGTCACTTTATCGACGTCACTTTATCGACGTCACTTTATCTATGCCACTTTATCTACGTCACTTTATCTACGTCACTTTATCTACGTCACTTTATCTACGTCATTTTACCTACGTCACTTTATCTACGTCACTTTACCTACGTCACTTTATCTACGTCACTTTATCTACGTCACTTTATCTACGTCACTTTATCTACGTCACTTTACCTACGTCACTTTACCTACGTCACTTTATCTACGCCACTTTATCTACGCCACTTTATCTACGCCACTTTATCTACGTCACTTTATCTACGCCACTTTATCTACGCCACTTTATCTACGCCACTTTATCTACGCCACTTTATCTACGTCACTTTATCTACGTCACTTTATCTACGCCACTTTATCTACGCCACTTTATCTACGTCACTTTATCTACGCCACTTTATCTATGCCACTTTATCTACGTCACTTTATCTACGCCACTTTATCTACGCCACTTTATCTACGTCACTTTATCTACGTCACTTTATCTACGCCACTTTATCTACGCCACTTTATCTACGTCACTTTATCTACGTCACTTTATCTATGCCACTTTATCTACGTCACTTTATCTACGCCACTTTATCTACGCCACTTTATCTACGTCACTTTATCTATGCCACTTTATCTACGTCACTTTATCTACGCCACTTTATCTACGCCACTTTATCTACGTCACTTTATCTACGTCACTTTATCTACGTCACTTTATCTATGCCACTTTATCTACGTCACTTTATCTACGCCACTTTATCTACGCCACTTTATCTACGTCACTTTATCTACGTCACTTTATCTACGTCACTTTATCGACGTCACTTTATCTACGTCACTTTATCTACGTCACTAATTGACCACTTGTTAGGACTTCACTGCCAACACTGGTATTATTTTTTTTACTATAGTATGTTTATTGTACTTTATTCTACACTTTGCCCCCCCATCATAGTTTAATTTCCTTGTATTTCATCTTACTGTATATTTTGCTCCCCTTAGAACTTATTGTACTTTATTATAGTTTGTGATTTTTATCTTTAAAAACACGTTTTTTTTATTAGCCCTATTACATTTTTTTTACTTATTATTACTTTTTACTGTAAATACTTTTGGCCCTTAGAGTTCTTGATAGTCATTGTATATAAGATACTTCTATTCTTATCTAACGGTTTGCACATTTCTTGTCTTTCCTACTCATGAGTCCTTAAGAGCAGAATGGAACAAGTACATTTCTCCTTTGTGAGATCAATAAAGGCTTATCTTGTCTTATCTTAGCTTAGCTTATCTTATCTTATCTTATCTTATCTTATCTTATCTTATCTTATCTTATCTTATCTTATCTTATCTTATCTTATCTTAGCTTAGCTTAGCTTAGCTTAGCTTAGCTTAGCTTAGCTTAGCTTAGCTTAGCTTAGCTTAGCTTAGCTTAGCTTAGCTTAGCTTAGCTTAGCTTAGCTTAGCTTAGCTTAGGTTAGCTTAGGTTAGCTTGTCTAAGGTTAGCTTGTCTAAGGTTAGCTTGTCTAAGGTTAGCTTGTCTAAGGTTAGCTTGTCTAAGGTTAGCTTGTCTAAGGTTAGCTTGTCTAGGCTTAGCTTGTCTAGGCTTAGCTTGTCTAGGCTTAGCTTGTCTAGGCTTAGCTTGTCTAGGCTTAGCTTGTCTAAGCTTGTCTTAGCTAAGCTTGTCTTAGCTAAGCTTAGCTTGTATTAGCTAAGCTTAGCTAAGCTTAGCTAAATACTATAATCCAAAACAAGAGTATTCCGTAATATGAAAGTTACATGTGTGATGAGTTTTAATAACTTCAGTCGGTCTAATTAGTGTTGAAGATCTGGGATTTCAATGTGTTTTATGAGTTTCTAACAGACTTGACAGCAGTTTTAGAGCCGATTGACGTTATTAAAGATTTATAGCCCCCCCCCTCCATCCCCCCCCCCCCCCCCCCCCCCCCCCCCCCCCCCCCCCTCCTAACTTGTTCTGATCCAGTTGCTGATAAAGTGGAAGAAGAAAATTGATGAACGAGGAGAAAAACAAAGAAAAGTCCAGGAACAAGTTGCTTCGGTCTCACATGGATTAAGTTCAAAATGAGTTTGGGGAGTTTGGGGGTGAAGAGGACGGGCAGTCTGTTTGTTTTTGGTTTTTTTGTGCAGCGTCATGATTTTCCCTGGTTTGACGGCGCCGCCGGCGCCGGAGTAAATTCTGCTGTTACACCTTTTTTTTTTTTTTTTTTAAATCCGGGATGTAAGAAGAAGGGCTCCTGGGAGGCGCCACATTTGTTTTATGAGACGTCTTTACCTTCGGCCCACGCAGACCCGGGGGACCCTGGGAAGCACAAGTCCAAATTAAAACAAGAAAAAAGAAAGAAAGGCATTAATTCACGGCCGGTTGGACGTCGCAGGATTTGACTGATCCGTCTCCCACCTGATGACCATGAAGACCGTTTTCTCCCGGAATACCGGGAAGGCCGTCGTCTCCCTGCGTAGAATTCACACGACAGGTTATAGCGTCTTTTATTTATCCAGTTCACCTTTTAATTTTTTAGAGAAAAACAATATAGAAACTATAAAACTGTCATAAAACAGTGATATTTCCGGTGATTATATATG
>NC_137659.1:1077689-1108077 GCF_963422515.1 Blennius ocellaris
CCTGCGTAGAATTCACACGACAGGTTATAGCGTCTTTTATTTATCCAGTTCACCTTTTAATTTTTTAGAGAAAAACAATATAGAAACTATAAAACTGTCATAAAACAGTGATATTTCCGGTGATTATATATGAAGAAATGGGAGAAAGGACTTCCGGACTGAAGAATCTACTGGAACACAGACTGACATTTGTGTTTTCAATGAGAAGATGAGTTTTGTAAATGAAATAAAACCAGTGAGTTTGCATGAAGAGATTACATTGATACTTATTATATCATATATTTCATTTCATATTCATATTGCATGTACATATACATATATTTATACATGTGCAAGTACACTTACCATTGGTATTATTATTATTATTATTACAGATATATATATATATATATATAGTTATTTTATTGCTACCATATTGTTATTGTTATATTATTGCTACCATTATTAGTAGTACTATACATGAGTATTATACACTATTACACATTGTTATTATCTGTATTATTATTATTATTATTATATAATACCTACTTCTAATGGCTCTGCACCTTACTATTTATTTATCTTGCTTTTATCTCCTGCTTATTTCTAAGTGCCCATGTTCCTTCTGTGTTTTACTTTATGTCTTATACCCAGATATTTTTACTTTTTATTACTATTCTATTGCGTTTTATAATATTCGTATGTACCAGATTGCTGCAACAAGACAATTTCCCTTCGGGGATGGATAAAGTAATTATCTATCTCTGAGAGGCTCCGTCGTGTTTCTGTGGTGAAATTAGTAAAAAGATGTCCGCCGTTGGCGTGAAAGTGTCTCCTTACGTCGGTGCCGTTGCATCCTGGGCTCCCGGGGGCCCCTGGAGGCCCCTGCAGCCCGGGCTCACCCTGCAGAGCATGGAAACCACAGCAGTACACAAAAAAATCAGAGCCTGAATGTGACTTTCTGTTCACTAGATGTGTTTTTGCTGCCCCCTGTTGGGCACGTGTGGCTACGGCGGCGCTTGTTGTCATAGCAACCGCCTCAGCAACGTGTATGATTTTGTTCACGTCCATACGTGACGATAAAATGAAGTCAAAGTGTTTTGTTGGATTCAGAATCGTTCTCCGGTTTCCTGTCTGAGCCTGTGAAAACCGAACGCCGCCACCAGAGGGCGCCGTGCCGCTGCAGCAGGTGTTTCGTCGCAGGGATTCCGGATGTAGCAAAACTCACCGGTAAGCCGTGGTTCCCTTCACTTCCAGCGTTCCCTCGAGGGCCCTGTTCCAAAGCAGCAAATATTGTATTTTATTACATTTTTTTTTTTTGAGGCTTTAAGACAAAATCAAACGGAAGCTTGGAGAACGGTTCTGTTACCGGGTCTCCTTTCAGTCCCTGAGGTCCGGACGGCCCAGTGTCTCCCTGTCAGGAAGTGACGGCTGTGATTAATGTCGAGGAGGAGGAGGAGGAGGAGGAGGAGGAGGAGGAGGAGGAGGAGGAGGTCGGAGGAGGAGGAGGAGTAGTTCAGAGGAGGAGGAGGTCGGAGGAGGAGGAGGAGGAGGAGGAGTTCAGAGGAGGTCGGAGGAGGAGGAGGAGGAGGAGGAGTAGTTCAGAGGAGGAGGAGGAGGAGGAGGAGGTCGGAGGAGGAGGAGAGGGTGGAGGAGGTCGGAGGAGGAGGTCGGAGGAGGAGGAGGAAGAAGAGGACGAGGAGTAGTTCAGAGGAGGAGGTCGGAGGAGGAGGAGGAGGTCAGAGGAGGAGGAGGAGGAGTAGTTCAGAGGAGGAGGAGAGGGTGGAGGAGGTCGGAGGAGGAGGAGGAGGAGGAGGAGTAGTTCAGAGGAGGAGGTCGGAGGAGGAGGAGGAGGAGGAGGAGTAGTTCAGAGGAGGAGGTCGGAGGAGGTCGGAGGAGGAGGAGGAGGAGGAGGAGGAGTAGTTCAGAGGAGGAGGAGGAGGAGGTCGGAGGAGGAGGAGGAGGAGTAGTTCAGAGGAGGAGGAGAGGGTGGAGGAGGTCGGAGGAGGAGGTCGGAGGAGGAGGAGGAGGGAATTGGAGGAGGAGGAAGAAGAGGACGAGGAGTAGTTCAGAGGAGGAGGTCGGAGGAGGAGGAGGAGGTCAGAGGAGGAGGAGGAGGAGTAGTTCAGAGGAGGAGGAGAGGGTGGAGGAGGTCGGAGGAGGAGGAGGAGGAGGAGGAGGAGTAGTTCAGAGGAGGAGGTCGGAGGAGGAGGAGGAGGAGGAGGAGTTCAGAGGAGGAGGTCGGAGGAGGAGGAGGAGGAGGATGAGGAGGAGTAGTTCAGAGGAGGAGGAGGAGGAGGTCGGAGGAGGAGGAGGAGTAGTTCAGAGGAGGAGGAGAGGGTGGAGGAGGTCGGAGGAGGAGGAGGAGGAGGGAATTGGAGGAGGAGGAAGAAGAGGACGAGGAGTAGTTCAGAGGAGGAGGTCGGGGGAGGAGGAGGTCGGAGGAGGAGGAGGAGGAGGAGTAGTTCAGAGGAGGAGGTCAGAGGAGGAGGAGGAGGAGGAGGTCGGAGGAGGAGGAGGAGGAGTAGTTCAGAGGAGGAGGAGAGGGTGGAGGAGGTCGGAGGAGGTCGGAGGAGGAGGAGGTCGGAGGAGGAGGAGGAGGAGGAGTAGTTCAGAGGAGGAGGTCAGAGGAGGAGGAGGAGGAGGAGGTCGGAGGAGGAGGAGGAGGAGTAGTTCAGAGGAGGAGGAGAGGGTGGAGGAGGTCGGAGGAGGAGGTCGGAGGAGGAGGAGGAGGAGGGAGTTGGAGGAGGAGGAAGAAGAGGACGAGGAGTAGTTCAGAGGAGGAGGAGGAGGAGGAGGAGTAGTTCAGAGGAGGAGGTCAGAGGAGGAGGAGGAGGAGGAGGTCGGAGGAGGAGGAGGAGGAGTAGTTCAGAGGAGGAGGAGAGGGTGGAGGAGGTCAGAGGAGGAGGAGGAGGGAGTTGGAGGAGGAGGAGGTCGGTGGAGGAGGAGCAGTGGTGGATCCAGTCTTACCTCTCCTCCCAGCGGTCCGGTGTGACCGTCTGGTCCCTGATGGCCCTCCAGACCAGGGTCACCTGGAGGTCCTCGGAAACCTTTGTCTCCCTGTGTGTGTGTGTGTGTGTGTGTGTGTGTGTGTGTGTGTGTGTGTGTGTGTGTGTGTGTGTGTGTGTGTGTGTGTGTGTGTGTGTGTGTGTGTGTGTGTGTGTGTGTGTGTGTGTGTGTGTGTGTGTGTGCGCGCCAGACGAGGAGAAGAGGTAAACGATTACAGAAACATGGATACAAACATCATTTTAACATCTCAACTAACAACAAAAGAAGCTTCTGGGAATGTGGTTCATGTTGACTGATATATGTATATATGTATATATATGTATATTTATGTATATGTGTATGTATATGTATATATATATATATATATATATATGTATATATATACAATAACCTTTTTAAAATGTAAACTTTAAAGTTATTATTTCTTGTGTTGCAGCGTATAATTGGCGAAAATGTCAACATTTTCCACAAAGAGCCAATTATTGCTCCATAAAATGACTCCAACCTGAACATAAAGCTAATTTTATATTATATTATATTATATTATATTATATGATATGATATGATATGATTATATGCTACATAGGTTCTTCAGCCACTCTGTAGTGACTTCCTGAAGCTTTCACAAAATTATATATAAATAAGCATTTGATTTGTTTCATTTCTGCACCAGAGTCACTTTCAAAAAGATTCTTGTCTCTTGACTAAACAGACTAAATAGAAAGAGACAAACGTGTTGCAAGAACGGCTTAAAAAAGAGCTAAAATGTCAAAATAAAATTAGAAAAATGCTGAAAAAGGAAAAGTGAAACCGTAAAAACAGCTGGAAATGTAGTGAAATGTGAACCGGAACTGAAACACCATAAATGCAACACGAGTTTTTGTACGTATGCTAAAATCATATTATACGACTCCGCTTAAGTTTGTTTTGGTGTCAAGTCACAAAAATGGCTTTTTTATTTTCCATTAACAGTCTGGTAACGTTAATATTGTTAAATCTTCACTTTATGATTCTGTTTTATTGTTAGTTATGGCTTTAATTATTATTATATAGGTAACTTTTATCACATTTTATATAAACACATCCTATTAACAACCGAACCGTAGCAGAAGATTCATTTGGATTTGAAAGTTTCACTTTCTGCAGGATGTGGAATAAATAGTTTAACTGCTGTGGAGTAAATATTCATATTGATCCACTGCAGGTATATCGTCTGTTTATCTGCATCACCAGGTGGCTTAAGTGTGTGAGTTTAAGAGGAACACACACACACACACACACACACACACACACACACTCAAGCTCATGTTTAATTCGTTCTGATCCAATATAAACAGTTTTGCTCTGAATCGTCCAAACAGACGTGAAAATGCTCGCAGGTGAACGTCACGCGTTCCTTTCTGAAGTTAATCACTTGTGAAAATTGTACATTTTAAACAGTGGTGAGGAAATTATATTAATATAAACAATTGCGATGGAACCTTTTTGTCTTGAATGTGTTTGAATGAAAACCTCACCTTGCTGCCTTTCACTCCAGCACAGTGACATTTGGACTTCCCAGTGCACACACACTGCAAACAAGACCAAAGATTTATGTGTCAGTGTGAAATGATTACATGTAAAAAGCCTTTTTCCTTGTCGGTTGATAACGACCCTGCAAACAATCGGGGACGGGCAAAAACAAATTAAAACGTGAATTATGTGCTTGTCGATTATGTCAGCAGCTCATTCTGATGTGACTGAAGTTTATTTATTTACAGCGGCGCAACTGCTGCACCTTCCACATGTTGCTCTGCATAATGAAACGGAGCAATTTAACCAGAATAACATCGAATGTCCTTTTTTACTCAAAAGCGGAAGGGGAAAAAAATAAAAGCTGATTAAAAAGCAACAAATGCGTCTTTTTTTTGTGTGAAATTATAATCATGCATGAAAAAAAATTAATTGACCGTCTTGTAGATGTAGAAGATTCGTTTCATTACTTCACACCGGTTGTTTTTTTTTTTTTTTTTTTTTCCCTGGCTGAGTTTTCCTCATCGCCTTTGAACTTTGACCCTTTGACCCTTTGAAGTGCTTTCATAATATTATAACCTTTCTAATATGTGCACGTGGGGCATCGGTCGATTGAGGTGAAGGAAGTGTTAACCAAGCACAGGAATGCCTTTGTTTACATCTCTCCCTCGCATTCTACCCCCCCCCCCCTCCCTCCCCCCCCACACGATGCGACCGCCCACCAACATCGCGGCGAGGAACACATGTACACAGCGCGGTAAACACACAAACACAACGTCGCATCTCCGCCGGATCCCAGACGCACTTTGATAAACACACGAGTTCCAAACACACTTACGGCCTCGTATAACCGGAGCAGGAGAAGTAAACTGCAGGGACGACGGAGTCGCTGGGTTTCATTCATTCATTCATTCATTCACTGCGAGGTTGAGATAAAAGCGGTTTCCACTCAGTGTCAGATCAAAGGCAGGGAAAGAAAACAAAAGCACGTTTGATTTAGCGGGTTGCGGATAAACGTCTGCAGCGGCAGAACAAGAGTTCACAGTGGAACTGTGTCTCAGGCAGAAAGAAGTAAAATCAGTGGATTTATAAATAGTTTAAATGAAAGGATAAAAAAAAACAAAAAAAACAGATAAGAGACGTCTTACTTGTTTGCCGTCGGTCGCCGTCAGCGCCACGGCCAGCAGGACGAGGACCGCCACCGGCCCCAGGCTTCCCATCACGTCGTCGTCTTCAGCCTTCGCGGCAGACGCTCAGCATTATCACACGGCCTTTAAACGTGTGACTCTGCCGTCCGACTCGCAGCTCTGGTGGAGTCCAGAGTCCCCCCCCACCCCCACCCCCCACCCCTCCCCCACACCCTCCCACCCCCGGTCCAGAGAGGTTGTTTGGCCCGACCTTGAGGAGGTGGGCGGTCCGAACGTGGCGGCGGTGTCAAACCCCCCCGAGCCACTGAGCCTTCCTGCTCACGGACGGAGGCAGTTTGGGTTCTGACTCCGAGATGCTGCCGATTGAGATGCACTGAATCCTGCAAGAACCTCGTCTTTGCTCTGCGGTTCGGTGAGTCAGGATTGATTTTTACTAAAAAACACTATTTGGATGTGAAATCAATTGCATTGTGGGAGATTGTCACATTTTTTAAAGCATCTCTGCTTGGGTTTAATCCCTCGGTTCCGTGTCAGTTGATTGGGAATGGGTGCATGTTAACAGGTGTGTGTGTGTGTGTGCACTTCCTTGTTTCCCCCACAGGGGGCAGCACTGAAGCCTGAAGGATGAAAGCCCCACTTATTGCTGTGACTTTGTGCCCCCTCTGGTGAGTCTCATCCCACAGAGACAACACATTATTAGCAACAAGAGAAATGTTTTTCCTGTATATTTGATTCACACTATTTTTATTTTATTTTAAGTTTATTTGCGTCGCAGTAATTTGTACAGAACACTTCGACAACTTAACCAAGTTTCATTAATGTCATTTAAAAGTTAAGTTAACGGTAATGATGGGAAAGGTATACAAATAATACATTTAAAAAAACATAATGTGTATATATGTATGTATGTATATATGTGCATATATGTATATATATGTGTGTATATATATGTACATAATTCAATGGATTTGGACCTATTATGTAGAAATACAGAAAAAGAGTAGTTTTGGCGTCGTCTGCACTCGGATCCAACGCTTTCTCCTTTTATCACATATTACTTATATTTTGTAAAGAAATATTAACAAATTCTTTCAACTGACACAAATAGTTTGGTAATTAGTTTAATTCCAGATTTCCGGTAGTGCCCCAAAATTTTTATGAAATAAGAAATGTATTTTAATTATTTCAATTTGTAAAAATGTATGTAATGAATTACGTCTGGTAAGTATAAATGAGCGACTGGCAATTTATCCTATAAAGTTATTTACTGAAATGTCCCCAAAAATATTTGCCCATACAAGTGGAAATGATGAATCGTGATTTGTTCCTCTCAGTACACTGGATGCCGTTGTACTGAACATCATCCATTCATCTGATGTTAACATTCTTGCGGGAGAAAGTGTAAATTGCTCCACATGCCGTCCTCGCCTTCTAACGAAACATCACTTCAACACGTCGTCACGCATGTATATTAAAAAAAAAAAACCTTAATCTAAACTTGTTGGAATTGACATTCCTCTGCTGTTTGACTGTATTTACCTGGACGCAAACACACTTCCTTGCGTGTTTATTCAGACCTTCCAACACATTCTGCATTCTTCACACTCCAAACACGCAGACCTGCTTCCTGGGCGTCTCTCCTTCACCACTGTCATTTTATTTTTTTAATGATCATTTCCCGTCCCGCAGGTGGATCCTCGCCCTGGCCTTCCTGCAGCGGCTCAGCGCAGTAAGACTCTTGGTGTTTGTGTGTCTGTTATTCATGTTCCTGGGTGGCCCAGTGATCAGCGACCGTCTGCAGGCCACTAAAAGTGTCACTTGAAGCTGCAGCAGCAATGACAAACATGCGGGGAGACTAAATAAACCGGCGATTCTGTTTAGACGATTCGTGGAAAAAAAAAAAAAAAAAAAAAAAATTGGATTAAACTGGATCAGACCAAATTATACATGTTGAGAGGAGCTCGCTGTGTATGTGTGTGTGTGTACATTCCTCTAAAACTCACTTAAGACATCTGGTGGCGCAGATAAACACAGACGATATACGTTGTCAGCAAACCTACAGCGGATCAATCTATGAATATTTACTCCACAGCAGTAAACTATTTATTCCACATCCTGCAGAAAGTGAAACGCTCAAATCCAGATGAACTCTAGATGAATTATCGTGGTACGTTTCCCCTAAATGTTTTAATAATGTGAATTACCTATAATGTCATAAAGATGTATATTTAACAAGAGGCCTGGAGGTTAAAACCGGCCAGCAGGAGGCGCTGAACCACCCAGCAAATGGTAAGAATTCAAATAAAACCATTTATTTATTTATTTATTTTTGTTTTTGTTTTATTGAGATTAGCAGATAAAACTGGAGCCTCGACGTTTGCAGACGATCAGCAGCCTCAGAGGGTTTATTATTTTATTTCCCATTAAAACAATTATCATGACTCATTCTGGATGACTTCTTAAAAATAGATCAAATTAAAAAAATTTAATAATAGTAATGATAAAAATAAAGACAAATGTATTGACATAATAAAATTAAACAGGATCTCTAATGTGCACATACTTGTTGAATTGTTTATATTTATTTACACCTTTCTTTTCTCATCATGGTTCAGATATTTCTGCCCCTTTTTTATATTCCTGCTCCTGTAAGACGCATTTTCATACGATGCAGTTTTTGCCAGCTCAGCATTCCATTCATCAAATGGGGGGGTTTGTTCCTGGGTGGGCTTTTATTTTGAAAAACAACCATTTTTTTGCATTCTTCCAAGATTTTTGACATTTAGTTGAATTTTTGCGTCATTAAAATGGACTTTATATTGAGATTGTGGTCATTTTCCATCATAATCGTGAAACATTTTGCCAAAAAATAGACATTTTTCAGTTTAAAGCCATAAAAAGGTCGAGTTTTAAATTTAAAGGTTGTTGTGGAACTATTTGACTGGTTTGGCTGTACGTGGCCCCGGAATCTAAAACGAGTTTCACACCCCTGGTTTATAGCAACATAAACAAACTCTAACTTGTGTTATAATTCAGAATAATTCAGAATCCTAAAATACGTCGTTTTACAAATTGTCTATATTTGGTTTATAAATGACTTTTCCCCACAAATAATCCATTTTAAATGTGACACCATTAAAAATCCTTTTTTTTTAAATAACTTTCGGGCCACATTAGTTTGGAACTTTGCGATAACTGTGTTTTAAAGACACATAAATTCTGTTAACTACCGTTTTTTTTGGTGTTTTTTTTCATCAGTTGTTGTTTCCACGGAGACGATCAACGTCTCTGACGGCGGGTCTTTAGAGCTTTCAGGTGGCTCATGGTTTGCAGGTGGCGGTCGGAATCGCCCGTCTCGCCACATCCAGATGTTGAAGTGCCTTTGGGCAAGACGCTGATTCCAGAGCTGAACGCCACCTCTTGCGTCTCGATTGGTCGATTGGTCCAAATATTTAGCAAGGCCTTGAGCGATGCTGGGAAAAAAAAAACACATTGGCGGATGTTTGCGGCGAGGCCATCGCTGCGGCGTGACGCTCTCAGAAGAGACACACACTCCCACAAACACACACATGGGAGTGTGTGTGTGTGGGAGTGTGTGTGTGTGAGTGGTGGGCGGGGCCTCACTGGGTGGCTTCTTCAGTCGTTCAAGGTCGCAGCGCTCGCCGTTTATCTCCGACCTGCGTGGGAACGCTCTAATCGGGATTGTTCCGTCTCCAAAGTGCTGAATAAGAAAAGAAAAGAAAAGAAAACAAACCCAAACTTTTCGGTTCCCGCCTGCAGATGTTCTCACTTGTCTGATCTTCATGTTTTGTTTTGTTTTGTGTCCAGGGGGGGCTTGAGGGTCCGTGTGAGGGCAGGGACTGCTCTGCCTGTCGCTGCATTCCTGCCAAAGGCGCTCGGGTAGGAACGCCTTGTTGTTAGAATTAACTTATTGATGATGAGCTGATGGGGATTTATTTATTTATTTATTTATTTTGGGGAGAAGTGAGAGCACCATCAACTGAACAAAGAAAATAAGAATTTATTTACATTTTTAAATGATAGAGAAATTATAGATTATACATTGATTTTTTTTATATATGCATTTGACATCATGTTGTAAATTTGTCAACCTCATGTCATTCTTTAGTCTTTCTTTTTTTTTAAATAAATTTTAACACTTTAGTGTCTTCTTGAATTGTTTTATTAATCTACATATTTCTATCACGTTTGTAGTCCCAAACTTCATTTATTGTTAATTTCTTGTTTTGTTTTTTCTTTAATTTCTTAAGTTTGAGTTACATTTAAAAACATTTTTTTTAAATAACCACACTTTAGCTGAAATTCTAAAATTAAATAAGTAAAGGAGGAAGTAACTGAGTGAGGAAGGAAGTCAGTGAGTCAGAACAATTAAGTGAAAATAATCTTGTACCGTGTTGCTCACATTTATTCAATATTGTTTAATTAATATATATCCACTATTATAAATGTCTCATGTCGTCTTTTAATTAAAGAAAAGCTATTAAATAAATGAAAACAGTAATGTTGCTCTCCACTGCTGCACATGTGTTGTAGGTTAAGTTAACGAGTCTGTCCATGAAAACACAGCAGATCTTTTTGTAATTATTAATTAAATATTTAAAAAAAAAATGCCGTTCAAAGGAGCTGAAAGAGGATCGGAGTGTAACCGTGACGACGCCTCGGCCACAAATCACTTCTCCCTTCTGTCCCCCGTGCAGGGCGCCCCGGGGAGGCTGGGCCTGCAGGGCTCACGGGGCCCGACGGGGCCCCTGGGCCACGAGGGACCAGCTGGAGAGAAGGGCCGGAGGGGGGCCGAGGGCCCGCCGGGGCCACAGGCGCCCAGCGGAGACGGCGTCAGTGCAACTCCACCGTTTCTGCTTTTCGTTCATGACGGAGCCAAAATAACCGACATCAATTGTTGTTCAATATTTCCGTCTCTTTCCTCGCAGGGGAAGCCCGGAGTTCCTGGTTTCCCTGGCAACGGAGGCTCTCCGGTGAGTCTTCTGCTGTTTCCTCGATTCGCCTGCGAATGTCGGAAAAGACAAATGGCTGGAGCGTCCTGCGCCCCCTAGTGGTGGAGACGCGTAAAGCACATGGCTGAGCTCTCCACTTTCCCTTCGTCACTCTGCCCCCTCACCCTCCTCCTCCTCCTCCTCCTCCTCCCCCCCAGGGTCACCCGGGAGCCGGTGGAGAGCCCGGTTTCCCCGGAGTGGACGGCTGTAACGGGACCGGAGGACTGCCCGGTTCCCCCGGGTTCCCTGGGCTCAACGGTCTACCTGGAGCTCAGGTGAGTTCCTCCGTCAAAACTCCACCTGCATGTTCTACTTTTACTCATTTCTATTGTTGAAGATCTATAAACTAAATATATTTATCTATATAGGCTTTAACAATCTTACTACTCAATAAAGCAGATATTTTGTTTTCACAAGTTTTTATTAAAAAGATCTAAGAGGAAAATAGATCAAAGACAAAGAAAATGAATCTCTCTCTGTATATATATATATATTAAATCCGTTTTATGTTTTGTTAACGTGTGTGATGACATCAGAAGCACCATAGAGTGTGAAATCCATTGTTTCGACTGGTAAATCCCACAAACGGACGACTCTCTTTGTTAGGGATTACTGGGACCCAAAGGGATGAAAGGAGAACCTTTGAGCGGCGCCGTCCTTCCAGGACTTCCTGTAAGTCCTCTGGATCACTTTACATCGGTTCGGATTAAAACGATTAGCTTTGATTTCACACAACTTTCATAAATGCACGTTTGACAGGGAGACCGCGGGAAAGATGGAGGACGAGGACCACCTGTATGTTTTCTCTTCTTACAACAGCTGAATATAAAAATACTGAGTTGTTGTTGTATCGCATAGAATTCGTATATTTGTCTTTTGTTTTTTTTCCGTCAATCAGGGTAATCCTGGAATCTTTGGCCCTAAGGGCCTCCCCGGCCCTCCTGGTCAGCCGGGGCCTGAGGTAAATGCCAGAATACAAAGAAAAGACTCCTGTAATGCTGCTGAACGTGCAGAAAATCACACTTTGTTCTGTTTATTCAGGGTCATAAAGGAGGACGAGGCGTAAGAGGACCACCGGTGAGTTAATTCCGTACGGTACTTTTCCGTGTCGGACCCTTCCTGTCGCTCTTCTGAAGCTTTTGGTTTGTCCTGTCAGGGTGACCCCGGAGGATCCCTGGAAGGAGATCAGGGCGAGGATGTGAGAGAAACCTTCGCCTTTGATGTTTGTGTTTGGTTGCGGTGAGACGACATCAGTTTTTAATCCTCTATCTTTGTGCTGATCCAGGGTGAGCAGGGCCCCCCTGGTCCTCAGGGACCGGCAGAAGTTGTAGAGCAACCCCCCGAGATTCTTCCACCCAAAGGCTACAAGGTGAACGCTCCTCTTCTACTGCGGGGAAATTGATGAAGACCACAGAGAAATGTATCTTCCTCATCCCTGCTGACTGAATGATTCTTGTGTTTGTCAGGGAGAGAAGGGTCGTCCTGGACCGTGTGGAACGAAGGGAAGACCTGTGAGTTTTATTACGTCTGCTGTCATTGGGTTTTTCTAAGTGAGTCCTGAGAGAAGGAAGAAAATAAAAATGTCACTTTTCCGTCGTCAGGGCGGCAGAGGAGACTCCTACAGTTTCGGCGTCAAAGGAGAACAAGGGATCATTGGGTTTCCTGGAGTTCGGGTAGGTACCCTCAGTCGGCACCGATAAAGTCTTTAAGAAAGCCTCTGAGGTAATGTCTGCCGTGTCTCCATCCAGGGTTTTCAGGGACGTCCCGGGAGGGACGGGCCAGTCGGACCTCAGGTAGACGAGAAAACCTCCTCGTGTGACGTTTGGTTAAATTTTAACAAGTCGTTCAAGTCGTAAAATGCATTTTCAGGGTCCGCACGGAGACAGGGGTTATCCAGGTCCAGCTGGACGACCTGGCCCAAAGGTGAGTCGATTTAATAAACTCAGGAGTTTTTTTCAAAAGCCATTTCCTGTTTGTCTCGTTTACGTTTTCTCCGTCCGCCCCTCTTTTCACCAGGGTTTCCCCGGCGAGCTGGGTTACCCCGGACCACTGCTCTATCCCGATGGAACTCCTGTGAGAGGTGAGACCGGTTCCACTGGCACCGTGGAGACGGACCAGGAACGACCTCCTCAAACGTTTCCGTCTTCCCAGGTGCTAAAGGTGACCAAGGCTATCTAGGATCCCCGGGACTCCCGGGGGACATTGGGCCGATGGGCAGGCCTGGACCTCCGGGTCCACCGGGCTCAACAGGTCAGAGTTCAGTCTTCTATTTTCAGTTTGCAGGTTCAGACTCGCCTCTCCTCTTGCTGCCTGTGAGACATTTCGTAAGCAATTATAATCTGGGATTATGATGCAACACGGCTCATTACTGAAGAGATTACCGGGTGGACGTGATTGAATATTCCCTGACGGGATTCAGGAGCGTTGAGTTGGTTTAAGGGTTAGGCTTAGGGTTAACATATCATGTTTCTGGTCTCGAGCTTCTGTTCTGCTCACGTTGGCGTTTTATGCAGAATTGAATTCCTAAAGGTTCTCCAGCAGTAAGAATCGTCTCCACACTGGAACGACGCCCCAGAAGTGAAGATAGTGTGTCCTCTCTCTCTCCCCGCCTTGTTCCAGGTTTTAAAAAGTGTGTTGCTCCAAGCAGCCAATCAGAAATCAAACCCTGTATAGTGTCATCTGTACGCGTCAGATCGTCCCAGTCGGATCCATCTTGCATGTTCTTCTTTCCAGAGCGTTTCGCTCCAGTGTTTCCTCACCGCATCACGTCTGCTTGTAGTTTCGTCTTTCTGGAAGCGTCTTGGATCTGCTGTGGTCGTGTCGCTCACCTCGCGTTTCTTCCAGACGGATCCGGTGTCGTCGGACCGGTCGGTCCCAAAGGCTTTAAGGGAGAACCAGGAAGGTTTAATAGCTACGAAACCAATCCGATGCCGGGACCGAAGGGTGTGAAGGGATTTCCAGGATCTAAAGGTGTTCTGGGTCTCCCCGGTCCTCCAGGTATACCTGCGCTTCTTCGTTGCTCCACACATGTACTCTTTACACCAGTTATCTGATGACGTTTTAACGAACAATGGGCTTTATCTCACTTTCCATGACCGCGTGGACATTTCTAACCCTCCTCAGGCTGCGGAGGTAAGTTTTTTAGTTTTTTAGTTTTCATTCTCACATTACTTCCTCAATAATTCTTCAAATCTCACAAAAATCTGTTTGATCCGGCAGACTACTACTGTGAACCCGGATACCCGGGAGACCCAGGTGAGAGCGGTCCCAAAGGAGGAAAAGGAAGCAAGGGCCTCCACGGAATCAAAGGTGAGCCGGACCGGTTCGTTGGTGCGAGAGCCAACTCCCGATGGAGGAAATTATGAGTGGGCGGAGCCTCTGGGATAGTAGGCGGGGCCCTGGGTGTCCGTGTCGTGTGACCAGGTGGTCCTCCAGGGACTTACTTGGTGCTTTTGTCCATGTCGACAGCAGGTCGTCTGATCCTTCCACACTTCTTCTGTTCTTTTCCTCTGTTTTGCGGACTTTGATGTCCGGGTAGTTAAAACTGCACCAGTTCCACCAAATTCTTCATTTCTGTCCTGACGTCTTTCTCCAACATTCCAACATGGCCACCGAAATATTAAAAGGTTATCTCGAAGAACCCTATCAGATGAATTGCTGAATTCTCATTTTATTACACATTTGTGATGACGATGGCCAGAGAACGTGACCCGCTCGGTTGGATGTGGCTGCAGGCAGCCATTGGCGTTCAGATCCAATATGGCCGCCGGGCACTCTACTTATAAATCGGGTGTTTTTCCGGAGGTTTTCAGTGGCGAGTATTTCAAATATGCCATCAGACTGGAAATGAGGTCATGAGGTCAATTCAAGGTGGCCGTCATTGGTGCTTCTTTTGTTCTACAACAATTACAAAAACTGGACTAGATATACGTTTTATAGTTTAGTCTTGTATCATGAAACACAAGGGTCCTGAACCAGATTGATCGTAAAAAAAAAAAAAAACATGGCCACCTGTTAACCAAACAAGTTTGAATAGTTTTGCCTTAATGTGACTCTGATCGCCGTCGTTGTGTAAATTTAATGAGAGTTTTGGGTTTTCACTTTATTTCTCTGGTGTCACTGGTGTTCAGGGTAACTTTATAGATTTTTAAGGGAAAGGTAAAAATAAGCCGAGACCCATTTTCCTACAGAAATTGTGAAAAAAAGAAAAGTGTGCGTGAACTTTTTAAGCACGATAAACTGAAAGCACAAAATCACATTTTGGCACTGTAACTTACAGAAATAAGGATGGAGGATGTTTAGTTTTCAATTTAATCTCAAATAAAGTTGGCCGCTTCTTGATGCCAGAAGTCTTTTTTTTTGGTCATGTTTTGCTCTAAAACATCTTTGTTTAGATAATATTGCACTGTAAAAGAAAAAGTTGATATAAAATCACTTTGAGAAGAGAATTACTTAAAACTAGTGAAATGAGATGTACGTGCAGCATTTTGAGATTAAGATTTTTACATTTAGATTTAAGATTAAACTGTAAAATGAAAACAAGCCAAATGATCAATCATGTATGAACTTAATTTTTTAAATCTCGGCTACTGACTAGTTTTTTTGGGTTTTTTTTAAGATCCTTTGTGCAAAAACAAGGAATTACTGTCATGCTGCTTCATATTTCATCGTGACCTCCTGCAGGTTGTCCTGGGGAATGTGAATGCAGTCCAAACGTGGGGTACCCGGGCCCTGCTGGACCCCCCGGGCCACTTGGTTTCCCAGGCCTGGACGGCGGACCTGGAACCAAGGGCCTTCTGGGGGACCCGGGACGAAAAGGTGACGACGGTTCGAGGGGACCTCCGGTAAGAGTCGGACCAGTCGAGATCCGTTTCCTGGTAAACCAGCTTGTTCGCTTTGGTTCACGACTTTCATCCAGTCGCCGCTTTTTTCTTTCAGGGCTTTCATGGAAGTCCCGGTTTGAGAGGCCATAAGGGTCAGAAAGGAGACGCTTTCAGCGTCGGCGTCACCGGTGAGGACCTACGAGCCAAACGGGCTTCTGTGCTGAACTGACGACCAACATTTCAGCTTCGAATCGGGAGCGATTCTGAAAACTGTCGCTAAAATTATTAGGATTTTAAAATGTGGATCGTGACGCTCGTTGCTTCACCGTCCGGTTGTTTCGGTTTCACTGGTGCCCCTGTTAACTGGTGACTTCTGCCAGCGGTCGTTAGCGGCAGCTGGCGCTAAAATAAAGACAAACAAACGCGACGATACTTTAAACTTTAGTGGAAATGCGGTGAAACGGGTTTTTAAACACCTGCTGGAGGAAGACGGCCGCCAGTTGACAAGGAAACCAGTTGATCCAAAACACCGGTGGTATCCGTGGCTGGGAGACCTCCCGGTCCCGGTGGCGAGCCACGATAATATCGGGTAGCGGCGGCTAGCATGGCGTGGAAAAGATGCCAATGGCGAGTCGAGTGGAAAAGCAACATCGGCGTCGTGTTCTGTGTTTCGCTAAACAAATAGGGTGTTAATTATCCCACGATTCAAGGACGTTCTCGTGGTTTCTTTGCTTGGAAGGTACAAAGGGCGACACGGGAGACCCCGGATTTCCCGGCCGCCGAGGAAGGACCGGTGATGCAGGGCCTGATGGTCTCCCCGGCCCGTCGGGGGACCCCGGACGCCCGGTGAGTGTCCATGTAGATTTAAAATCCAGTTTTATCACGTGGATAAAGTCACCGGCCTCTGATTCTGCCGTGACGCGTTTCCCAGGGGGCTGGATATGCAGGCGCACAAGGTCCAAAAGGCGACCCTGGCTCACCCGGACCCATAGGCTTCCCGGGGCTCGCGGGTCCGGCCGGTCCAGGTTTCCCAGGCCCTAAGGGGGCGCCGGGGCCGAGGGGGGATGAGGGAGTTCCCGGTGTGCCGGGACGTCCCGGACGACCAGGTCCTCCAGGTGAGACTCGCTCGGCGATGAAACATTCAGCGGCGGACACGAAGTGACGAGTCACCGAGGGGGGGGCGGGGTCTGTCTCTGTCGTCAGGTGAATCTGAGAAATGCTGCGACGGCAACTTTGGTCCGCCTGGTCCCAAGGGTGAGCAAGGTTCGCCAGGTACGTTCGCCTTCATCGCCAATGTCTTTGGCTGCGTGGATTTATTTTTTTATTTTTTTATTTATTGGTTTGTATGTATTTTTACCAACTTTTTGCCAAAAAAAAAACAAAAAACAATGAACTCGACTTGCGTGAAATCTTCAGGGAGGATTTCCCTTCATCCGCGGACCAATCGGTTCGCTTTTGGGACGTTAGCGGTGAACCGTTTCCGATTAAATCGCCGGGGAACAAGAAAAGTCCCATTCAAAGCGCCTCAAAGAGGAGATCAAAGGAGATTGGCATCTGTTGCAATGGAGACGCTCCCCGCTCAGTGATGGAGCATCGCTGTGAGCTAACAGCTAACACGCTCAGTGTTTCACACAGTGATGGAGCATCGATTTGAGCTAGCGGCTAATGTGCTAAAATACGGCGCAGACGACAGTTGCGCTCTACCGAGTGTAGCTCTAGTTCTCTTTTCGTTTCATTTTCATGAATAAAATGTGACGTCGTTCCGTCTGTAGCTTCTTCAACCTTCAGAATTTTGTCATAAATCCAGAGTGTTTGACGTGCAGGTTACCTGGGCGACCCCGGAGGACCCGGTCGCCCCGGGCGACCCGGTTCCGTGGGCCAGAAGGGACCGAAGGGGGACGACGGGACCAGCACGGTCGGACCGCCAGGTGACGTGAGGCCCGTGGGGAAATGAAAGTTCTGCTTTACGCTTCGGTTCCCACGACAACTTCCTCCTTTCTCCGCTTCAAAAATAGGAGTTCCGGGTTCACCCGGAGATCCGGGTGACGCCGGCTCCCCGGGACTGACTTTGGAAGGTCCTCCGGGCGCTGCCGGATTACCGGGGGGTCCGGGCAGGAAGGGAGAGCCGGGAGACGTTTATACCACCAGGCCGGGTGCTCCGGGTGCCCCGGGCCGCCCCGGTGCTACGGGGAAACAAGGACCTCCTGGAGTTCATGGAAGTCCTGGAACACCTGGTGAGTCGTCAGCGGTCACTGAGCAACGACCCTGGATGAATGGATGAATGGATGAATAACGGCCTATTTCTGTCAGTTCAGTACTAAAATGTGATTATTTTTACTTTATGGTGCTTAAAAGTTCACACACGTTTCTTTTATTTTTTATTTTTTTGGTTTTTTTAATTATTATTATTATAATTTCTGGAGCCAAAATGTTTCTGGACTGAAGCCAAAGATTATTTTTATCTTTCCTGTAAAAATGTCTAAAGTGACTCTGAACAGCAGCGATATGAGAGGAAAAAAACTGTAAAAAGTCAAAGTGACAGAAGTAAAACAAAATAAGAGAAAACATTTTATAAATAAAACAGTGAAAGTAGTAATAAAAAGTAAAATGAAAAATAAAACATGACAGAAATAATACAAAAGAAAAGAAACGGAAATAAAATAAAAGAGAAGTGATACAAAATAAGAGAAAATAAATTAATAAAACAAAGTAGTGATTAAAAAAAGAAACTATAACAGAAATAATGCAAAAGAAACAAAAAAAATAAAACAGAAGTAATACAAAATAATAGAAAACATTTATAAATAAAACATTAAAAGTATTAATAAAAAGTAAAATAAAACATGACAGAAATAATACAAAAGAAAAGAAACAAAAAATACAATAAAACAGAAGTAATACAAAATAAGAGAAAATAAATAAAACAATGAAAGTAGTGATAAAATAAAATAAAAATAAAATGTGACAGAAATAATACAAAAGAAAACATAGAGAAATAAAATAAAAGAGAAGTAATACAAAATAAGAGAAAGTAAATAAATAAACAAAGTAGTGATTAAAAAAAGAAAAAAGTATAACAGAAATAATGCAAAAGAAAAGAAACAAAAAATTACGATAAAACAGAAGTAATACAAAAATAGAGAAAATAAATACATAAAACCACAATAGTGATAAAAAACAAAAAATATAACAGAAATAATACAAAAGAAAAGAAACAATAAAACAGAAGTAATACAAAATAAGAGTCAAATAAATAAAACAACAGAAGAAGAGAAACAAAACTTTAGTTATTTTTCTTAATAATTTCTGATTTCAGCCATTTTCCGTTGTAACCAATGTTTTTTTGTTTGTTTTTTTTGTCGTTGTTTTTTGTGAAGCACAAATAAGATACATATTTTCAAGTCGTGTCTAAATCCATCCCATAATATGACTCCCTGAACGGAAACACGTTGATATTTAATCATCGGTTCTAAAAGACACACGATCCTCTTGGATTCTGATTATTTTCTCTTAAATAAAAAACAAAAACAAAATGGCTGGACTTATTTCTAATGTTTGTAAGTAAACAATTTCTGCAAGATTCTATAAATAGTTTGTTTGTTTATTTCTTCTGATGAAGGTTTTTAAGGCTTTCCTGAGGTTCTGTGTGTTTTTCCTCAAACCTCAACTCAATAAGTGAACTCGCACATTTCCGGTTCAAAAACTTGCTTGTTTTGATCAATAACAACACGTTTTCTTCTGTGCCGCAGGCTTCCCGGGCCCACCCGGAGGCTCAGGCCCCAAAGGGGAGTGGGGGCCCCACGGTGACCCAGGAGCCGACGGTCCACCTGGCCCCCCTTGTGTTCCCTGTGACATCACGGGTCACGAGGGCCCCCCGGGGTCTCCCGGTAACCCCGGTCGCAGAGGAATTCCAGGTGGGGACGCCGGCCCTTTAAGAACAAACAAACAAACAAACAAAGAAACAAAAGGCTCCTGATAAAGTGGAGAATGTTGTGCTCAGGCTCCTTCGGGCTGAAAGGTTCCAGAGGAGACGTGGGTTCTCCCGGTCCGGGACGCAAGGGGCCACAAGGCTTCCCGGGTCCTCCAGGCCCACCGGGACCCGGGGGACCACCAGGCACCCCGGGACCCCCCGGAGACCCGGGCAGTGACGGCTGGCCGGGGCCCAAAGGTAGATGATGATCCTCATCTTCCTCTTCTTCTTCTTCTTCCTCTTCAACTTCTTCCTCTTCCTTTTCCCTCTTCCTCTTCTTCTTCTTCCTCTTCCTTTTCCCTCTTCTTCTTCTTCTTCTTCTTCCTCTTCCTCTTCTTCTTCCTTCTTCCTCTTCTTCTTCTTCCTCTTCCTCTTCCCTCTTCTTCTTCTTCTTCTTCTTCCTCTTCCTCTTCTTCTTCCTTCTTCCTCTTCTTCTTCTTCCTCCACTTCCTCCTCTTCTTCCTCATCTTCCTCTTCTTCTTCCTCTTCTTCTTCTTCCTCTTCCTCTTCTTCCTCTTCTTCTCCTCCTCCTTCTCCTCCTCCCCCCTCGTTTCCAGTCTTCAAAACGTCTCCAGACCTTGTCGTCTCCGTCTGCAGGACTGAGCGGGTCCCCGGGCCGACCCGGGTCCAGGGCGCTACCGGGTCCCCCGGGACCTCCGGGACCAAGAGGCAAACAGGGAGCGAGAGGCTATGATGGTCCTCCAGGTGGGCCGGGGTTCCCGGGGTCTCCGGGTCTGAAAGGTGAGCTTGTGTCTGTTAAATGTTGCTTTGAGTTCAAAGAGTTTCTTTATCACCTTTGAGGTTTTTTTTTGTTTTTTCTTTTCATCTCTTCATTTTCTCTTTGTTCTCTCGTCTCCGTTAGAAGGGTCGTCCGATGGCGGTTTATTTATTTGTATTTCTATTTCTATATGACCGTTGTGTTTTCCCAGCAGCGTGAGGGCGCCCCCTGCTGGTCACACTGCAGATTTCATTTCCAAAAAAGAATTGCTAACGCAGTGTTTTTCAACCACTGTGGCGCGGCACACTGTTTTTGTTTTCCTAAAAAAACATTTGCTCTCACAGCGACAGTGTGTTGCAGAGTAATCATGTATAAATACTCTTCACCACTAGAGGGCAGCACAGAACTTTGCCGGTGAAATGTAAAGTGACAGACGTCAGTGTGGTTCATCTCCACCTCCTGCTACCATCTTGTATCAAAGTACTGTGTCAGTGACAGTGATGGAGAAGTTTTTGAAAACCAGGATCTCAGCTCTTCATCCATCAGGTCCAGGTTTCACACTGAGGGAGGCATATTAAAAAAAAGTCCTTGGTTTCTGGATTTATTTGATTCCTGTTGATAAAATTTGATGAGAAAGACTTTATATTGTTAATAGAGGCTACAGAGGTTCACATTTTAACATTTTCGGGTGGTGGTGTGCCTCCAGAGTTTTTCAAAGACAAAAAGTGTGATTGGCTCAAAAAAGGTTGAAAAACACTGCTAAAGAACCGAATCGAAGACGGAATAAGACTAGTAAAGAGAGTCGACTCGTTGCTTCTGTAGCTTCAGTTCAGGACATTTTTAAACGGTAGAAAAAAGTTGTTGGTAAATAAAAACGACTGAACTCTTGGTATGGGGAGTAAAACCACGTCTTCCTGTCTCCAGGGGTCCCGGGACTCCCGGGGTATCCGGGACGGCGGATTGAGCCCAACGTGACCAAAGGCCCCTCGGGTCTTCCGGGACCGCGGGGGCCGCCGGGCTACCAAGGACTGGCAGGCAGTGGACTTTAAACTCCATCTACTCACATTTTCTTTTCAACATTTTTCTCCCCAAAAAACCAAAATCGTATTAATGAGTCATTTTCTCTCTAAAGGCTTGAAGGGCGCAGTGGGACTGCCGGGTGACCCGGGGGCTAATGGATGGCCCGGTCCTCCAGGGTTCAAGGGCGTCCCCGGTTCTCCGGGCAGGACGGGAGGCCCAGGCTCTCCCGGCTATCCCGGACCCAAAGGGTTCCTGGGCGCCAGGGGGTACCCGGGGCCCGTTGGCGATCCGGTACGTGGTCTTCGGTGTTTTCGGCCCCCAGACCCCGAGGATCCATCTGGTCCGGGGATTTAAGTCGCGGCTAATTAATTCCCTCTCGTCGTCCGTCACCGTCGGCTGAAGTTGCGGCATTGAGCCCGTCGTGCCTGATTTTGACGGTGTGAATGTGTATGTGTGTGTTTGAAGGGCGACCCGGGACCAACGGGACATGACGGCGTCCCCGGATTACCAGGATACCCGGGGGCCAAGGGTGAGTTGTCCAGGAGAGGCCCGCTTCAGTTTGGAGCAAAGACGATAAAGCTGTGGAGCGTCGTCATCTATCTATCTATCTATCTATCTATCTATCTATCTATCTATCTATCTATCTATCTATCTATCTCCCTCCACATTTTTACAGCAGATCTGACGACACCTGTGGTTTGTGGTTAGATTTTTAGTTTTTAAAGAATAAAAAGTTTTAATCCGGACGCCTGTCGTTTGGCGCCGGTCGACAGACAGAGACTGACGGCAGAAATCTACAGACGGAGGTTTCATCTGCTTGATGAGGTGTTTTCTGGGTCATTTTCTGACTGTGATTCTGAGGACGGCTGTTCAGCACCAGAGCGCAGTGGGTCGGATTTACGTGATGCACCTGAACGCATCGCCCAGTCAGAACAGCTTCATTGCGATGTGAAGCTCGTTAACCTGCCGCGTCACAGTTTGACCAAATCTGTTCCAGGTGACCAGGGACCGTCTTACGGACAACCGGGTTCTCCAGGACCCAAAGGTTTGCGAGGAGAACCTGGACAGACTGGTAAATTAAATACTTTTTTTTTTTTGGAAATGTTTAATATAAAACAACCAGTTTTCTTTGAAAAACCGAGTCTCTTCTTCTTTTTTTTTTTTCTTCCCCAGCCTTTATTGGAAGTCCAGGAGATCCAGGTGACCCGGGTTTCAGGGGAAGGCCTGGGTATTCTGGCCCTAAAGGGGAACCTGGAGAATCGAGAACAACTGGAGGACCAGGTGAGTTTCACAATCATTGCAACGAAGCTGCAGAACCCATGAAATTACTTGAAACTAACCTGGGGTCTTTCATCTCCAGGTATATATTTAGTGGTTTGTTTGTATTTGATCAACTTTTCGCAAAAAAAAACTAATCACCAGAATTGCATGAAATACAAAGCGGATGAGAGAGGCACCTCATGGAGGAGGTCATAGGAGATCAGCGTCTGTTGCCATGGAGACGCTACCTGCTCAGTGTTCCACACAGTGATGTAGCTACATGATAGCCCAATTGATACGGGCTAATGGCTATCATGCTACCAATGCTAACTCAGTTCCACAAACAAATGAGGCGTTTGTGAAGGTCTGGGTTCTACCGACTGTAGCTCTAGTTTAAATTTTTTTTATCCACAAATCGATGTTAAAATCACCTGATCTCTTGTTCAGCTCAGATTTCTTATAATTAAACTGTTCAACACATTTAACGGACACAACTAATAATGACTATAATTGTCTTTATTTGTCCAGGGTTCCCGGGACCTCGTGGGCCCTCAGGCCGTCCAGGTTATCCAGGTCCACAAGGTGATCCAGGAGGCTTGGGACCGCCAGGACCACTGGGTCCAAACGGACCGCCAGGTATTGAAACAACGTCCCCCGTTAGTGGAGGGACATGGAGGACGTGCTCGCTGACCACCGCTCAGCCAGACCCTCTGGGTGCTTCTGAATAGTCCCTCCTATCTCCTTTCCTATCTCCTTTCCTGAAAGGAGATAGGAAAGGTGTTTGGAGTTGGGGAAGGAGTTGGGAAAGGTGTTAGGAAGCATCAGTGTTTCCTAGGCTAAAGGAAGTTCTAAAGGAAGCATTGACCCTCCTTTCCTTGGCTTAGTGAGAATTCCAACGCTCCTTATCGTGGCCGCCACTTCAACACTTCTGGGCTTAAGGAGAAGTGGATAGGAAAGGAGATGGGAGGGACTCTTAGGACGCACTAACTTCTCTGCTCTCTGCAGGATTCCCCGGACCGCCGGGCCTGGACGGGCTGAACGGGCTCCGAGGTCCGAGGGGGATGAAGGGAGCGAGCGGTAAGACGGACGACCCCTCCATCCTTCGGTCTGTCGTCCGGCCGGTTCAGTAACAACCACACCTTGTTTTATTATCATGTAATAAAGGTAAGGACGTCCCCGGACCTCCCGGACCGCCAGGTTACCCCGGTGTTAAAGGAGGCCGTGGCTACCCGGGACCTCCAGGACCCTCCTACCCCGGACCTAAAGGCCAGCCGGGTCCATCGGGCAGCAAAGGTACCAGGTCCTCAGTTCTGGTTCCTCCTGGGGAGCGAGTGCCGAGCCGCCTCCTCACACTTCCATCGTCCGTCTCACTTGTGTACTCGTCTTCGCTCAGGCTCCCCAGGCTACCCCGGAGATCCTGGTTTACCTGGGAAAGGCTGTGACACGCCGATACCTGGACCCTACGGAGACCCAGGATATGAGGGACCTGCAGGACTGCCGGGTATGATGGTCCCCATTTAGGATATTTTGCTTTTAGGTGCCTGTGGTGATATTTACATGTCGCGTGTGTTGCAGGCCCTCCTGGACCCCCCGGAGCTCCCGGGAGCAGCATTTACTCCAAAGGAGATCCGGGTCAGAGCGGCTACCCGGGGTCACCAGGCCCGAAGGGATATGTGGGCCCCCCGGGGCCTCCAGGACCTGCCGGGTCCCAGTACCGGCCCGGACGAAAAGGTACCCTACAAAGACCGTTTTGTCAGATTCCTGCCGAGCAGCAGTTTGACTGAACGCCGCTTCGCCTTCACAGGTGACAAAGGCGATTATGGCCGAATGGGCTTCCAGGGGGCCAAAGGTCAACGCGGTGCGCCCGGCCCCAACGGCAGGAAGGGGGACAGAGGCCCAGCTGGAAACCCTGGTGAGTCGCCAGGAAGCAGGAACCCGTCTATACGCTGAGAGGTTCCGCTGAACCAGACGTCCGCGTTGCTTTCAGGCGTCAAAGGAGCCGTCGGTGAATTCATCCCCGGAGGTTTGAAACCCGCCCCCCGAGGACCGCCGGGACCTGGCGGTGGACCAGGACCAGTGGGCTCCCCCGGCGGCGCCGGTGCTCCTGGAGCTACAGGACGGAAAGGTCAGAGGTCAAAATGCTTGTTTTGTCAGTCTGTCTGCTGGAGTTTGTTTTACTCTCAATGTTTGTTTGTTTGTTTGTTTATTTGTTCCAGGAGACAAAGGTCCGCCTGGGTCCGTTGGTGTTCCCAGCTACCCGGGTCCTCCTGGTCGTGAAGGTCCACTTGGTGATCAAGGCGATGTTGGCGTGCAAGGATTTGTTGGACCACAAGGTCAATCATCAGTTTCTCATGATACATTAGACGAGTGGCGGCAACAATCTGGCCTTTTTTAGATTGAGAGACGCCCCCTAGTGGTGAAACATTATAGTTCTATTAAACGATGAATAGAGAGCCCCCTAGTGGTGGAACTTTATGCTTCTTTTAAACGGTGTATAGAGAGCCCCCTAGTGGTGGAACATTATAGTTCTTTTAAACGGTGAATAGAGAGCCCCCTAGTGGTGGAACATTATAGTTCTTTTAAACAGTAATTAACTTCTAATGAATGTTTTTTTAATATGTGATGGATCCAAAGAAACAACAATAGAACCGTTTTATTCCGGACATCAACATTTCCGCCCGTGTCCTGCAGGCTTCCCCGGTCCTCCGGGCGACCCGGGTCAGCCGGGCCGGGGGGTCCCGCTGAGGTCCGGGTACCTGTTGGTGATCCACAGCCAGTCGGCGACCGTCCCGCTGTGCCCGGCAGGAAGCAGCCGGCTCTGGGTGGGATACAGTCTGGTGTACCTGGAGGCGCAGGAGAGCGCTCACACGCAGGATCTCGGTAGGACGTTTTCCCTCGTTTACGCATATTTAAAATTTAAAAAAAGAAAAGAAACGGTGATATTTCTGTGTTTGGTGCCACCAATTTACACATAAATGCCAAAAATGAGGATTTGTTAAGACTCTGCGTCTCCGGTTGCATTTAAACGGGGGGAGGCGGAGTTTTACATCACAATTTGGGACTATTTCAAATTTTTTATTTTAAAGGTTTGTGATTGGCTATCATGCTTGTCGTTACACTGCCCCCTACAGGGCTGGCTGCTCATAGTCGCTCTCACCAGGTGTCTATGGGCGCCCCCACCATTAAAACGCGATTTGTGAAGATTTGTGAATTTGTGAAGCAGCAATAGAAGTTGGTGCCAGGTCTGTTTTGCTTCTGTCTGAAGATAAAGTCTATAAAGTTTATTATGAAAGCCGTACAGTTCGCACACTGCGGGGGAAATATCAGTTTAAAAAAACAAAAAAAACAAAAAGGAGGTGTAAAGGTAATCTGCTGCAAAATGTGGAGGAATAGAGATAGATAGATAGATGGAGAATAGATATAGCGATAGATAGATAGAGAATAGAGATAGATGGATAGATAGATAGATAGAGATATAGAGATAGATAAAGAGAGATAGAGAGATAGATGGATATAGATGAATAGAAATAGATAGATAGAGATAGATGGATAGAATTAGATATATAGAGAGGGATGGATAGAAATAGATTGATAGAGATAGATGGATAGAAGTAGAGAGATAGATGGATAGAAATAGATAGATAGAGATAGATGGATATAGATAGATAGATAGATAGATAGATAGAAATAGATGGATATAGCTAGATAGATATAGATAGATAGAAGTGTTAAAGGTGTCCTGACAGTAGAGCGTTTGGCTCCGCCCCCCTGCAGGTCAGCCCGGCTCCTGCCTCCCCGCCTTCTCCACGATGCCCTTCTCCTACTGCAACACGGCCGCCTGCCACTACGCCAGCCGCAACGACAAGTCCTGCTGGCTCTCCACCACCGCGCCCATCCCCATGATGCCGCTGCTCGGCCTGGAGATCGCCGCCCACGTCAGCCGCTGCGCCGTGTGCGAGACGGGCTCGCCGGTGGCGGCGTTCCACAGCCAGGACCACACGGTGCCGGCGTGCCCGCCGGGCTGGAGGAGCCTGTGGACCGGCTTCTCCTTCCTCCTGGTGAGTAGAGAAGCCGCGCCGGCGTTCCGCTTCCCTTTAAAGTCCTAAGTGAAATGTAAAACACTACTTTGCAAAAAAACGATAGTTGGGGTACGACTGATAAGGTTCCTCCGACTCTGCCCCACCACTGTTGTCGCACAACAAAGTTATTTGAATTTTAAATCTCCAGCCGAGGAAGTCGGGGGAATCCTTCTTCTTCGTGGGTGGAGCCTATGCGTGACATCACGAGTTGTGCAGATCTCGATCTGTTGTGTTTACATTGGCTTGTTTCCCTCTTAAATAGCGAAGTTTTTACAGTGTTTTGAAGTTATAGTCGGCGTTTTATGAGCCTTGATGAAAGATTGAGCCTGGAAGAGACCGAGAGAGGAGAAAAGGAGCACGGGCGACGGGAGGGGCTCGCCGTTAGCTCGCGCGGCAAGCGGCTAGCCGCTAGCTCGGGCGGCTAGTAGACGATCACGTAATACCTGGACTCATCTTCGGTGATTCCGCGCAGTCAGAAAAGCGCTTCGACATGATCCAGGAAGCCGGTCGTTCTGCCAAAAGTCAGGAGCCTCAGAGCCTCAAAGGTGAAAACTGGCGGCTGCTGAGGCGAGGAGACGAGGACGAATGGAGGACGAAGCGTCTTCTGCTTCCTCAAACATGTTCCAGACGGGGTCACCGATGGCAGAACCACCTTCTGTGTCTTCTTCATCAATCACTGGGTTTGAAATGACGACGATGATGAAATCTGGTTCAATTCAGCCTCTTCGTGGTCAAAACTCTGATCCTCCATAATGTAAACACAACTTGGGCGTGTGCACAACTCGTGATGTCACTCTATTATTGTCAGAAGCTCCGCCCAGCAGAGGAAATAGCGCCGTTTATCGCCTATTTTCTCGCAGATTGCCGTGTTTTAACATTTTACCCTCGGGCCAGTTAGCATAAAAAACATCCCTAGAAGCGACAGCCAGAGTGTTTTGGAGGTGGAATTTTCATTTCACTAGGCCTCTAAGCGACAAACCCGTCGTGACTCCGCCCCCTTTTTTTGGTTTCAACCCCGCAGCACACGGCGGCGGGCGACCAGGGCGGCGGCCAGTCGCTCAGCTCCTCCGGCAGCTGCCTGAAGGACTTCCGGACTCACCCGTTCGTGGAGTGTCAGGGGGCGCGGGGCTCCTGCCACTACTTCGCCAACCTGTACAGCTACTGGCTGACGACGGTTCACCCCGCCGAGCAGTTCGTCACCAAACCCTCGCACACCATCAAGGCGCTCGACCAGCAGCGCCGCAAAACCAGCCAGTGTAACGTCTGCCTCCGAGATTAGCCCCCCACCACCACCACCACCACCACCCCAATGGCGGTCGGAATCTAAACTACTCAGGGGTCGTCGATGGGTCGTCTCGCTTCGCTTGTACATAGAGAAACGTCGTCTTTTTTGCTGCAAGATTCACTTCCTGCCGGTGAAACGGCTCCGATTGTTGTGAAATAACTGGTTGAATTTTCTTTCAAATCATTTTTATGAGAAATTCTTAAAAGATTGTTTATTTCGTATCCAAGTTGTGTTGTTCTTGATTAAAAAAAAAACAAAAAAAAGAATTCAAGTTTTAAGAGCAAGTCATTCATCCATTCATCTGATAGGATCGTAGTTTTAATCAGTTTTTTTTTTTAACATCCTTTCATCTTTAATGACTCATAGATCAGTGATTTACAACCTTCTTCTTACAGGACCCACATTTTTACCGTTATAAACTGTACGTCCTGTATGAAGACAAAATAAAATCCACTGACGGAGCCTCATAACACTAAATATTCTAATTTTAAACTTTGGGTTTCAGTCTTTCGTTAGTCAGTTTTATCCTTTGCTTCCATGAAGCCACATCCTATGTAAGAAAAAAAAAATCGGAGGATAAATCCAAAACAAACCCCACGCAGTTTAGAAAACTCAACAATCATAGTTGAGATTTAAAAAAAATTTTTAAATACGAATTGGAAACGTGCGAAATAAGTTTTGGTCGCTCTTTGCTGGAGTGTCTTTTAAAACTTTAACGTCACAGAATGAAGTAGCCTTAAAAGAAAAATGAAAATGCAGTTTGGATGATTGATCATTAATTTTTTTTTATTTATGAGTCAAAAAATCGGAGTTTAATCTGAAATTGTAAAAAGTATTTTCTGCAAAATTTTACAAAAAAAAAAGTATAAGCCTCACTTGACGATATATTGCAGGCGTCCACGTTGTAGCAGGGCAGGAATTTCACTGCAGGAACACCGGGATTGATCGTATTTTCATAAATTCTCGCAAATCTGTAGATAGAGCTGGAAAGTGTGTTGTGCCTCGTGCTCCTGCTGCGAAGCTGCAGAGAGACAGACACTAACAACAGAGATAAAACATTAGATTGTTATGTGTTTTATCAGTTTTTTGCTAATTGTGATTCTGCCGCTTTGTGTTACAAGTTCAAAGCGTTGGGGGGGGGGGGGAAAAAGTAGTTCGGTCCAACATGGGGAAAAAAAAAAAAAAAAGACTCAGACATTCAGAGCAGTTTTCAAGATCATATTTATTTATTTCTCTCAACGGAAAAACCCAAGTGACAATCAGAATACAGTACTTTTATTTTATTTTTTTTTACCCCTCAAACATTTTTTTTTTTTTAACCTTACCTCTTTTTTTTTTTTTTTTTTTTTTTTTAATTTATTTACTGAAAACAAAGAGAACACTCAGTGCAATAAGACAGAGGACTGACGGTGCGGTGCTCTCTCTACCTTTTTCACAGTGCACGTTTTATACACACAGAAAGATTGTACATCATCGTTATTACATTTCCGGCCCCCTCCCGCCAACCGGAGGGGGGGGTGGAGGGGGTGGAGGGGGGGGGGGGTGAATGTCTTAAAACAATCGTCTTTTTTTTGTTGTTTTCTAAACTTGCATACAGTGTAGCTTGGCACACACTCGACTCACACACACACACACACAGCTCCCTCCCTCACACACACAGGTACGACGTGGGGGGGGGGGGTCTCCACCATTGATTCCCACTGAAGGGGGGGGGGGCTACTGCACTTGCACTCGGCCGGCTCGCTCCTCCATTGGAACCCGTGCTATTTTGGCAATGCTGACATTGCATTTTAATGTGCAAAAGAGAAA
Source organism: Blennius ocellaris (assembly GCF_963422515.1). NCBI lineage: Eukaryota > Metazoa > Chordata > Actinopteri > Blenniiformes > Blenniidae > Blennius > Blennius ocellaris. The sequence goes on from NC_137659.1 coordinate 1,107,314, forward strand.
CCGGATGGTGTGAGACGGAGGCTGAGGTAGAGGGAGGGGGGGTGGGGGGGGGGGGGGTGTATATATGTAACCAGCCTGATTAGATGGATGATGATGGGTAGTGCAGATAATTTTTTTGTTTTTGACTTGTAGGCCCTTGTTGTGCGTCCCCCCCGTCGCCTCGACCGGGTCGAGCTGTCGCCATGTCATAGGTCCTTCAAAAAATAAATAAATAAATAGATAAATAAAAATACAATTTCACCTCTGGATTCAGAGGCGACCAATTACAGGCAGTGTCCTGACATGTCGCCGCCTGGAAGAGTGGGGGGGTGTTTAATTTTTTTTAAAAAGAAAAGAAAAATTTCATGGCACAACTCGCTACTCCCAAATATTTCCCCCTAAAAAAAACCTATATATATATATATATATAGCATATATATATATATATATATTAGCATAAATCTTGACAGTTCTTACGCAAGTGCATATGGCTCTTATAAATCTGCAGTTTTATAAATGAGGAGATGTAAAAGCTCGGGTGTTGATTGTACGGGCCGGGCGATGGCATCAAAGTACGGACGCTGACTCGCAGCGTTGCGTGGCGACGTGAGGCTGCAGCCGCTGCAGCTGCAGCTGTTTCTGCTGCTGCAGCTGCTGCTGCAACTGCTGCTGTTGCTGTAGCTTTGCTGCAGCTTCTGCAGCTTCTCCTGCAGCTGCTATTGCCACTAACCCCGATTCCTTTGTTTTTGAAACCATCCAAAGTGCAACCACACCCATTTCTTTTT
>NC_137659.1:1108277-1118277 GCF_963422515.1 Blennius ocellaris
GTAAAACAGTGTGGGGGGGGGGGGGAAACCCAACACATTTAATTCCTGCTGCTGTCAAACATCTTGTCTGATTCTCACCTTTTATCTTTTTTTTTTTCTTGTTTGTTTCTGCTGCAGGTTTTTTTTTCTGCAGCTCCTGATTTCTGTCTCACAGATGATTCAGATTTGTTTGTTGTTTTTTTTCCTACTAATGGTGTGGAAACGGTAGAAAATAATGCGGGCCGGTTCTGCTGCCGGTGCCGTGGTTCCTCCCCCCCCGCCCCACCCCCCCCGGTTCCCTTTGTGCCGCCGGAGCCGGACTCTTCATCAGGAGCCTGTTTTAAAGTGAGTGCTGCCTGCTCTGAGCTGTGACGGGTGACGGTGCGCTGCGCTTCGATACACCGGCTCTTTTGTCCTTCACACTCTGCAGCTCCCTGATAGCTCCTCCCCTGCCCCCCCCCCCCTCCCCTCCTCGCTTCGCCTCCCCCCCCACACACCCCCTCGAGCCCTCCACCCCCTCCACCTCCTCCTCTTCGCCTCGAGGCCTTCTGAGGCCGAGGCTCTGCTGCTCCCTGCAACGTCAAAAAGAAAGAACACGTGTCAGCAGATGGAGGAGGAAACCACCCCACCCCCTCCTACCTACCCCCCCGGCCCCCCCCCCACGTCTCAAGTAAAAACATTATTGTTTCAGAAAAGTTTCACGTCTACACGGCAACGATGTGAAATCAATGGCCGTTTCCATGGAAACGGCAGAAAACCACCAAGCTGGCTTGTTACTGCGGTGACTGACTTGTCAAAATAAAAGCACCGAGTCCCAGGAGAATGGGGGACCGGGGGTGGAGGGGGGGACGGACGACACCACGGAGGAGACTCTGTTCTGATCGTCTCTACTGAGCATGTGCAGAACTGCTGGTCGCTGCCGGCGTGGTGCGTAGTTACGTGTTCCAAGTAGGTGTTTTTTCCAAGTAGTGTTGCCTGGCAGACTTGTGCGTGTGTTTTTCCCCCGGTTTCCATGGAGACGGGAGTCGGAGCATTTTCGCAAAGGCCCACTTCGGGAGCCGTTTTCCAAAAAAAGGTGCGTTTTCATCGACGCCGGAAACGCAACGTTGGAATTGCAACGCCGGAAATGCAACGCCGGAATCGCAGTGCCGGAAACGCAACGCCGGAAACGTAACGCCGGAATCGCAACGCCGGAATCGCAACGCCGGAAACGTAACGCCGGAATCGCAACGCCGGAAACGCAACGCCGGAATCGCAACGCCGGAATCGCAACGCTGGAAACGCAACGCCGGAATCGCAACGCCGGAATCGCAACGCCGGAAACGTAACGCCGGAATCGCAACGCCGGAAACGTAACACCGGAATCGCAACGCCGGAAACGTAATGCCGGAATCGCAACGCCGGAAACGTAACGCCGGAATCGCAACGCTGGAAACGTAACGCCGGAATCGCAACAATAGTTTTACCTTGTGTTTTTTTTTCAAAAAATTGAAACTGTTGCCACGGAAACGGCCCGTGAGACGTTGACACAGGAACTCGGTCGTTTCTTCGGGATTTCCGGGAGGATTTTTTTTTCGCCCCGTCGCTCAGGTAGAAGGTGGTGGTGGTGCTGAGCGGGGGGGGGCGGGGGGGGGGGGGTGGGAGGTGGGGGGGGGGGGGGGGGGGTTCTGTACCTGGCCCTGCTTCGACGCCGGACAGGACACTTTCACAAAGATTCATCACCGTCCCTCCGTCCGCTTTGACCTCATCGCACATCACGGCACAAGATTAGACACCGATTATCCCCTAATTGAAGATCCTCAGTCCTCAACCTTGCAGAAAGGCTGCGGCTCCTCAGGCAGACACTCCGAAGGTTATCCGCCCCTCCTCAGAGAGTCCAGAGCCGGCGTGGCCGACGCACAACCGGCTCGCCAACGCACAACACAACACGGTCCCGTCGTGCACGCCCCTCGTGCACGGCCCTCGTTTACGGTGGGTACTCGAACTTGAGGTTCATGCTCACGATGCGGATTAACAGCGTTAAGTGTTCGTGGTGTAGCTTTGTAGTCCGTTGCTGCAAACTCATAATGCACACACACACACACACACACACACACACACACACACACACACACACACACACACACACACACACACACACACACACACACACACACACACACACTCAAGCCTCTGAGTCTGTGTGTCTAGTCTGTAGCCTCTGTACCTGTTAGGAATGTTTCTGAAGCCGGTTCAAAACAAAGTGCCGCGATAAAGTTCTCCGTGTCGGGAACGAGCGAACGTGACGGAACGTGACGAGACGACACGCGGCCGCCGGCCCGGACGTTGGCGGCCGCGCCGCCGCCATTTCCCGGTGACCTTGTGGGTTTCCAGACGATGTTAAACGGCGATAGAAGAAAACCAAAGTGTGACATGGCGGCGGCGGTCGAGTGTCTGTGGTGGTGGTGGGGTGGCGGGGAGGGGGGGGGCGAGGGGGTAGGGGGGGGAGGGGTACAAAGCCGGGTGGATATGTGCGTGGCTGCTCTTGCCTGGCGGAGAAGACACACACACACACACACACACACACACACACACACACACACACACACACACACACACGGATGAAGCTCCCAACAAAGCCGAGCACAACGCAGTGGTTCTGCTGCTTTACATGTACGTGTACAAACACTACCTGTGCCTGGGGGGGGGGGGGATTGGGGGGGTGATCGGGGTGGGGGGGCTGGCAGTGGTCCAGTTCAGCCTGTTCGAAGTGTTTCACCAAAGCTTTTGTGCGTCCTCTTCTGCAACAAAGAGAGCTGGAGGAGGAAGAGGAGGAGGAGGTGGGGGGGGGGGGGTGATGTGGGGGGGGGGGGGGGAGGCAGAGAAAAGGAATTGGTAAGGCAGCAGAGGAAATTAATGGCAGTGTTCAAGAAGAATGATGGAGGGGAATAGAGAAAGCAGTCAATAGCCCATTCTGCAGTACACGGGCCTGACAGGAATTTCACAGTCTCTTGGTTTCTCTGCCCACTCGTGTGCAGTCGCCGGGATCCAGTCACATCTGGCTGCCAGGATGGGGGGTTAATTTTCTCTAAATGCTTCAGCGGTTTTGTTCTCGCCGAGGCAAACTCTGTGACTGCAAAGCTGATGAGTAAAATATTTCTACTTCACCCAGTTTAACTTTATACCAATCCCCCCCCCCCCCCACCCCCCACCCCACAAGACATATTCTACACATACACACGGAGTCATGAACCCCCCGCCGGAGGCAGAAATTATTTCCCGGAGTGTCCTGGAAAGACGCGCCGCTCGCTTTATTGTTTGAACACAGTTTCCAGCAAAAGACGTTGAAAACTCTTGATAGACGCTGTCACAGCCCTCCACCCCCCCTCGCCCGCCCCCCCTCGCCACCCCCCCCACACAATAGCTTATCCTGGCAATGCGTATTGGAGACGGAGGTGAATTAGCTCAAGTCATCAGCTCCTGAAGGAAAAGACAATAATGCTCTTTTTTTTTGTGTGTGTGTTCGGTCTGCAGACCGCCGTCAGGCCGCCGCCCACATCAGCACGCCTCCAGGATCATGTCACTGTACACACACACACACACACACACCACACACGTTGAATCCTCACATATCCTCCCCTTTTTAAAAAAAAAAAGAAAAGTAATTCAACACAATAATAATAATGTATGATATGAATCGTTGGTATCCTGATAGGCGTGGGCAATAAACTGAAAATGTACCGATATTGAAATGTATCATTTTGCGTCGTGTCGGTATATTCGGTGTTTAAATAAACAAAAAAGCAAAGAAAGGTTGGTTTTGAGTGCCTGTCCCTTTAAGACGTGACTCCGCCCATCAAGTCTGTAGCCAAAATGGAGGCGAGGTGATGGAGGAGGGTCAGAGGTTGTAGCGGCTGAAGCGAACGGCTTAGAGGCAAATCGTCCGAATTGAGAATCAGCGGGCATCCGTGTGGCGCTAGCGGCGGGAATCCGTGTGGCGCTAGCGGCGGGAATCCGTGTGGCGCTAGCGGCGGGAATCCGTGTGGCGCTAGCGGCGGGAATCCGTGTGGCGCTAGCGGCGGGAATCCGTGAGGCGGTGGCGACGCGGGCGTGTGGTGGTAGCGACGCGTCGTGTGGCGGTAGCGACGCGTCGTGTGGCGGTAGCGACGCGTCGTGTGGCGGTAGCGACGCGGTCGTGGTGGTGGTGAGCGACGTGTCGTGTGGCGGTAGTGACGCGGTGTGTGGGCGGTAGCGACGTGTCGGTGTGGCGGTAGCGACGCGCCGTGTGACGCTGGCCAAGTGCCGTGTGGCGGTAGCGATGCGCCGTGTGGCGGTAGCGACGTGCCGTGTGGTGGTAGCGACGCGGTGTGTGGCGGGTAGCGACGTGTCGTGTGGCGGTAGCGACGCTCCGTGTGACGCTGGCAAGTGCCGTGTGGCAGTAGCGACGCGCCGTGTAGCGGTAGCGACGTGCCGTGTGGCCGGTAGTGATGCACCGTTTGGCGGTAGCGACGCGCCATGCCATGTGGCGGGTAGCGATGCACCGGTGTAGTGGTAGCGATGCGCCGTGTGACGCTAGCGACGTGCCATGTGGCGGTAGTGATGCACCGTGTGACGCTAGCGACGTGCCGTGTGGCAGTAGCGATGCTCTGTGTGGTGCTAGCGATGCGCCGTGTAGCGGTAGCGACGTGCTGTGTGGCGGTAACGACGCGCCGTGCGATGCTAGCGACGCGCTGTGTTTCATGTCATTTGAGGCTATACTTTTGTAATTTTATTAATCTATTTTAACTCATTTTAATGTTTTATTGTTTTCTTTTTGGGCTATTTCTTCTTGTTGTTTTAGCTTTTGTGACTCTTGGAAATTAGACATTTAGAAATTGCCTGTTTTTTTCCTTATTTTGTAAAGATTTGAGGCACTTTAGCTTCTTCTTTTTTTTTTTTTTGATGCAGTATTAGTCAGGTTAGCTGCTCTGGCTTTGCTCAGCTATTTTTAGCCATAAAATAAGAGTCCTCTGGAAAATAATAGTACAATGTACAAATAAAATAATAAAATAAAAGGTTTTTTGATCGAGTTATAATCTATATATAAGTTAATCTTTGGAGCTTTTTGTTTTTTTTTAGATTAAAACAGCAGATTATTGTTAAGAGTTAGAAAAATGTTGAATGTCAGTTGTGACGCAAATTAAAATATATTTGATCATCTCTGTAAAAAAGAGAAAAAAAAGCCTTAGAAATACCAGAGAATATTAAAATACTCTTAATTTATTTTTGTTTTGATGGTTTCACTTGGGATTGTTGGGGGGTTTTTTTTGCCTCTGATTAAAAAAATAAATAAAAAATTCAAGTCTCAATCAAACTACACGAGTTAATTTGTTATTGAATTAAAATATATTGTAGTTTCACTGGACTTTGAAGTTTTTATGCACATTTACACTCAAATATTGTTTGTTATATAAAGTACTTACTCGTGTACTTTTCTTTTAAGGCTTTCCTCATTAACAGTAGATAAATATTTATTTGTGTAAATATATAAAGTAGGTTGAATATAAATATTAAATTAACTTTTCGCTTGTTTTCTATCTATCTTAAGTCTGACGATGAGAAACGTACAAAAAGCTGTTTATTATTAATAACTCATGAAAAAAACTTCAATTTGTACTTACACACATATAATTAGCATCAGAAACTAATGAAAAAAGTTATTTCTACTCATAATACATAAATAAACTAGAATTTCATAATGTTGTTTGTAATAATTGTGGTTAATAACGTAGTTTTTTTATATATTCTTGAGGAACTTAAATATTCTTTAATCATAAGATACAATTCAAACACGTTTTCCTTTGATCTGTGGATATTTTAATAAATGTATAGAAAACTTTATTAGAGACAGTTTATAACACATTTTCTTTCATGTGAATATTTGTGGTATTTTGGATTCCTTAACTTTTCCGATCGGATGTTCTGTTGATGATTTCACGACAAGATTTACGTTCTTTGATGTTCCTGAACAGAACATAGATCTGTTGATAATAGAACCGTGAAGTGACGTTGTTGTCTTCGGGATGTTTTGGACCATCGTGTTTCCCGCGCTCCGACCCCAGATCCACAACTGAATAAGCGCTTCACACTCGACCTTATCTACCTCTAACTTCAAAATAAAAGTCAAAGAAACGTTGTTTTTTTTCTTCCAACCGAGCTTTTACTCTGAAAAGAATACCGGAATGCGTAACTGACTCAAGCGTGACTGAAGTGTTTTGGATTTCTGTTTCCATGACGACTCGGAGCCACTGAAAATGAAACTTTTTGAAATGACTCCGTCTCCATGGAAACGGGGGAAACTGCAGTTTTTACAAACCAGGTGCCCACGTTTGGTCGTAACTCGTCGTTCTGCACATGCTCAGTAGAGACGATCAGGACGACGTTTCCTCTGTGGGGTCGTGACTCCAAGTCCATGTTATCCTGGACTTGGTACTTTTATTTTGACCGTCACCATGATAACAATCCAACTTTGTAGTTTTATTTTGACAGTCACCATGATAACAATCCAACTTGATACTTTTATTTTGACAGTCACCATGATAACAATCCAACTTGGTACTTTTATTTTGACAGTCACCACGATAACAATCCAACTTGGTACTTTTATTTTGACAGTCACCATAGTAACAATCCAACTCTGTAGTTTTATTTTGACAGTCCTCGTGATAACAATCCAACTTGATACTTTTATTTTGACAGTCACTGTGATAACAATCCAACTTGGTACTTTTATTTTGACAGTCACCATGATAACAATCCAACTTGATACTTTTATTTTGACAGTCACCGTGATAACAATCCAACTTGGTGGTTTTATTTTGACAGTCACTGTAATAACAATCCAAATTGGTAGTTTTATTTTGACAGTCACCATGATTACAATCAAACTTGGTACTTTTATTTTGACAGTCACCGTGATAACAATCCAACTTGGTACTTTTATTTTGACGGTCACCATGATAATCCAACTTGGTAGTTTTATTATGAAAGTCACCATAATAACAATCCCACTTGGTAGTTTTATTTTGAAAGTCACCCCTAATAAATATCCAACTTGGTGTTCTGTCCACTAAACTCCATTTTTTGCCGTTTCTATGGAAACAGACGTGTTTTTCAAAGCATTTCTGAAACCAAAACTGAGAAATGTTTGATTTTTACTTGAAATGTCGTCGTCGTATAAAAACGGGACCTGAAAGTTTTGTTGAAGTTTAAAGTCTCTGGACTCATTTAACACCAATTATTCAGAAACAAACGAGGACTGGAAGTTATTTTGGACAAAATCTTAACTTTTCAGAGGCTTACGGTTGATTTATGGATCAAATTTAAAATATGTTTTTAATAGTTTGAGGATCCTTTGTAAGTTGGTTTGAAGTTTACAACTAGTTTATAGACTAATAATCTGGATGATCAAACACTAATGTTTGGATTTTTTTTTTTTTTTAAGCATTTTGAACTTCTGGACAAGTTTGTTGCTGATAAAAAAAAAAAAAGAGATTTAAAGTAAATTTCTGTTGGTAATTCATAAACCTAATGAGAGGATGCCCTTCAGATTATTGCAGGATAGAATCAAATTTAATAGAATAAAATTAAATTACATGTATAAAATTAATTAGTTTAATTAATTAAATGGAAAAATATGAATTATTTATAAATTTATTAGGGAAATTCTATATAAAAATGTTGGAATGTGGTTTCCGGTATGAGTTGTTAAATTAACACATATTTCACCATTGAAGCAAAAAAGAAACTCAACAAAACAAACAAAGTAGCCAAATATAAATATAAATATATACATATATAATTTAATATTGTGTGTGAGAACGTGTCTGTTTGTGCGTAAATATATTAAAATAGTCACATTTGTCTTTGCAGTTCTTCGTCTCTGCTTGTTTTCTTTCCTTCTTTCTTTTACTTTAATCCTTCTTTACGTCGTATCAATGAAAACAGCGGCGCGATGTTAATCTACGACGTAAGTGAGCTCACAACGGAGCCTGACAGGAGCGCACACACACACACACACACACACACACACACACACACACACACACTCACACACACACACACTGACGATGTTAAACGCCTTCACCTCCGGTTCTAAACAAATCAATTAGGGCCGACCGGCGTCACGCCGGGGCTTCATAACATCACGGAGGATAATTGCCGACGCGGCGGCGGCGGCGGCGGCGGCGGCGGCACAGGAAGTGAAATCAGATTAGACGTGAGAGGTGGACGTCTCGCGAAAACCCACCGCTGATTACGAGCTTGTTATAAAAAAAAAATAAATAAAAAAAAGGCTCGAATTCAGGCAGGAGGAGTTGAAACAAACAAAAAGTAAATAAATAAATAAATAAATAAAATGTTGAAGGCTGGAATCCGGAGTAAAAAAAAAAAAAAAAGAAAATCAGGCTTTGATCACCAGCGTGGAGAATCCTGTCCACAGGATTTTATTTTCCCTTGCATGCATTTCTCACTTGATAACGTTCATGCACTTAGATGAGGAATTGCTCAAGTAAAGGTATTAGTCGTTTTTTTGTTTTTTTGGGGGGAAACAAATAAAGTGGGGGGGGGGGGGGGGGGGGCGGGGGGTGGGGGGTTTCTTCCTCGTGGGCCGTACTTCTCTTCCACTTTTAAAGCGGCGTGAGGAAGTGCAGATTAGAGGTGGAAGACGGGAATCAGAGGGCTTCACCTCCGACCGGGGGTGGGGGGGTGGTGGGGGGGTGGTGGGGGGTGGTGGGGGACGTCCCGTATGTACGTGAACCGCGGCGCCTCCCGCTCTCCTCCGCAAGCTAACGCCGCTGTCATTACACCGTGTCACATCTATCATCCTCCTACACACACACTCCTCACAGAGAGAGAGAGAGAGAGAGAGAGAGGGAGAGAGAGAGAGAGAGAGGGAGAGAGAGAATAAATAAAGAAGTGCACTCGCTGTATAAAGGTGTTTCGGGGCGGTTCTGATCTGGACCTGAGGGAAGTGGACTTGGCGTCAGGAGTTTGCCGGTTCCAATCTCATGCTTGACCTTTGACCCCACACACACACACACACACACACACACACACACACACACACAGCTCCCTGGAGCGCCGTAATGAGGGGAGATTTACAAAAAAGGGAATTTAATAAAGTATTATAGTTAATTTTTTATTTGATTTGAAGAACTCGGAAACAAGGATTTGAAATCCAAATCTTAAAATTTTAAGTTTTAAAAAAAAACATTAAGTTTTTTTTAAAAGTTTTTTTAAGTCAGCTGCAAGTGAAGTGATTTAAATACTGTTGTATTCTGTTGAATATGAAATTCTCGTATAAATTTTAAGTTTATTGCTTCATTGCATTTGTATATCTTAAGTTTTTTTTTTTAAATGTTTAAATCAGCTGCAAATGAAGCGATTTAAATACTGTTATAATCTGTTGAATATGAAATTCCATGATAAATTTCAAGTTTATTGCATTTGTATATCTTTTTAAGTTTGTTTTTTTTTATTTTTAAATCAGCTGATCTGGACCTGAGGGAAGTGGACTTGGCGTCAGGAGTTTGCCGGTTCCAATCTCACGCTTGACCTTTGACCCCCCCACAGCTCCCTGGAGCGCCGTAATGAGGGGAAAATAAAAAAATAAAAGAATTTAATAAGGTATTATAGTTACTTTTTTATTTGATTTAAAGAACTCAGAAACAAGGATTTAAAATCCAAATCTTAAAATTTTAAGTTTTTCAAAAAAAAAAAAAGTTTTTTTAAAAGTTTTTTTTAAATCAGCTGCAAGTGAAGCGATTTAAATACTGTTATAATCTGTTGAATATGAAATTTAGTGATAAATTTCAAATGGGCTTTATTGCATTTGTATATCTTTTTAAGTTTTTAAAAAAAAATTTTTAAATCAGCTGATCTGGACCTGAGGGAACTTTTTTATTTGATTTAAAGAATTCAGAAACAAGGATTTAAAATCCAAATCTTAAAATTTTTAAAAGTAAAAAAAAAAAAAAAAAGTTAAATTTTTTTTTTTTTTAAA
>NC_137659.1:1123277-1137092 GCF_963422515.1 Blennius ocellaris
ATATGTCATCATGTCATATATGACATTATTTATGATATATAATACCATCTACTGTCGTCAACGATTCCTGACGTCGGGTCCTGAGCAGAATAAACGTTGTATCATCTGCAAAACATTATACATTTCAGTTCACATGTCCAGACTGACCCCGGCCTCCTCCTGCACCTCCTCCTCCTCTTCCACCTCTTCCACCTCCTCTTCTTCTTCCTCCTCCTCCTCTTCCTGGGCGCCTCGCCCCGGGTCACTTGGTCTCTGCCCCCCCCCCCTCCCCCTCCCCCGCTCGTCATCGTGGGTGATTTTCTGGAGCGTCTTCCTCGTCTCCCTCGTCTTCCTCACCTCCTGCTCCGCCGCGTCTCCCCGCTAACAGGAATCTCACAGTAGAGCGACGCCACGCCGGCTTTACGCCGCGGCGCCCCCCCCAACCCCCCCCCCCCCCCCCCCCCCGATATTCAATCAGATACGGCGCAGGTCCGTCCTCTGCACCTCCTGCAGGCCTTCGCTCGCCCCCCCCGGATTCATCGCCGACCTTCTCTCTGACGCGAAGCCGCGGAAATTTACTGTCGTTGCTGTAGTTCTCTGGGAATTTCTCCCGTTTCGGCCGATAAAGTCTGAAAAAAAAGTACATAAGTAAGTAAAATGTATTTATAAAGCGCTTTTCACAGATAAAATCACAAAGTGCTGTAGAGGACAAAAGGTAAAAACAACAATATAAAATGTGTCAAATTAAAGTGACACTCGTGAAAAAACTTGTGAAATAAACGTGTTTTCAAAAACCTTCATTGGTGTTAGAGGCTGTTTTCATTCACTGTAAAACAAAAATAATTTCTCCTACATCTGTCAATCAACCTCAGTCGTGATCAAAACGACCAATAATTCTTAAAACGAACAATTTTATTAAAATTTTTTTACCCGTCGGGGAAACGACGTGTGCGCCGCCCCGTCCCGCCGGCGGCGCTAAGCCGAAGCCCGGTCCGGCCACAATTTGGCCATTTTTTTCGACGCGTCCACGTCGCGAACTGCAGAAATTAAGCGGTGGAAAAGCTAAATGAAAATTATTGGAAGTTATTAAGGATCCGTCCTCTGGGGGCCACGAACATCTGCACTGGATTTAATGGAAAAGCACTCAATTGTTAAAACAGAGCGATTTGAGGTGTGGACTGAAGAGTCGGGGGCTAATACTGCAACACAACAGTCAAATCCCCCAGTGCCTCCTGCAGGGGGGGGGGGGGGGGGCAGCGAGGGCGTTTCACGACATTTTACAAGTTTTCATGCACAAATCTACCAAATTCACAGTTTTCAGTCACTTTCACGACAAGAAACACGCAAATAAATCAAAAGTTAACTGAAGTCACACCCAGATCGCGGCAGCATCTTTTATTTTCCTCCAAAACGCCTGTAAAACATTTAAACTCATTAATTGATGCTAATTAATCATCAGGTGTCATTAACATATTATATATATATATTGTGTTTTGAGATACTATTTATTCTATACTATTATATTAAATAACTCAGGAGTTGTTTAAGATTGAAATCAGGTGTCAAATGTCACCCAATTCGCATAACTTTTTATATATATATATATATATGTGTGTGTAAAATATGTTTTCTTACTTATTTTAACCTGCTTCAGATTTTCATTATTTTTAATTATTTTTTTTGAATTTGTAACCTTTTTTCCCCTTTTCTATTGGATTTTGTTATTTGTTGGTTCATTTGGTTTTCGTTTTATTTACATTAATTATTAATCCTTGCAGCTGAGCCCCTCTTCTTTAATGCGATGTGCAGCGTCGCAGCGACTGTTGTTTTATAATGTTTAAGCTCTGTGCTGTTTGTTATGCTAACGTCATGACAGTTCCGTCCACCGGGTGGTGGCAGTGAGCTTCACCTCAAAGGATTCAGTCTCCACTGATGATTCTCCCCTGTCTTGACTCACCGTACCACCTTGTGGTGGCGTCTGGTATTACACAGCGATTGGCCTGCCGGTGTGAGTGACTGAATGGATGTCTGACCTGAGCCAAACTAAACCGAACTGAACTGAACCAAACTAAACCGAACTGAACTGAGCCAAACTAAACCGAACTGAACTGAACCAAACTAAACCGAACTGAACTGAACCAAACTAAACCGAACTGAACTGAGCCAAACTAAACCGAACTGAACTGAACCAAACTAAACCGAACTGAACTGAACCAAAACAAACCAAAGAAAACCGAGACAAACTGAACCGAACCAAATCAAACAGTCAAACTGAACCAAACCAAACCGAACTGAACCAAACTAAAACAAACCGAACTGAACTGAACTGAACCAAAACAAAATAATCCGAATCAAACCAAACTAAACCGAACTGAACTGAGCCAAAGTAAACCGAACTGAACCACACCGAACTGAGCCAAACCAAAACAAACTGAACTGAGCCAAACCGAACCAAAAAAACCCGAAACAAACTGAACTGAACCAAACCAAACAACCAAACCAAACCAAACCGAACTGAACCAAAACAAACCGAACTGAACTGAACCAAAACAAAATTGAACCAAACTGAAATGAACTAAACCGCTGAACCAAACCGAACTGAGCCAAACCGAACCAAAGAAAACCGAAAAAAACTGAACCGAACCAAACCAAACAACCGAACTGAACTGAAGTAAAACAAAATAAACCAAACCAAACCGAATCAAACTGAACTGAACCAAACCAAACTGAACTAAACCAAACAAAACTGAATTGAACCAAACCGAATCAAACCAAACCGAACTGAACTGAACCAAACCAAACCAAACTGAACCAAACCGAACCAAACCAAACTAAACTGAACCGAACCAAACTGAACTGAACCAAACCAAACCAAACTGAACCAAACCGAACCAAACTAAACTGAACCGAACCAAACTGAACTGAACCAAACCAAACCAAACCGAACCAAACTGAACTGAACCGAATCGTGGCCCAAACATTGAGTCTCAAGCCGAACCGTGGCTTCCTGTCCCGCCGCACCCCGACTCCACAAGTCGACCCGAGGTTTCCTCCTCCTCCGCCGCCCGGCAGGCGCGACCGACGGGCCCGAACCGGGTTCCGATTCCGGCGCCCAAAACCTGGAGAGCCATGGGCGAATCTGTCCCGCTGACCTGGAGCTGAAACCCCCCGAACCCAGCCGACGTCACAGAAACTCCATTAAAACCATTAATTGTATTGAGGAAAGTAATTAGTAGAATTTATTTGGCTGTGAAATAAGACATAGAGCATCAGTGAGGGAACAGACGACTCACTTGAGTCTGCAGACAAACCCAAGGACACGAGCCTGAGTGGTGAGAGGGCGCCACCTGGTGGAGTCCTGTCAGGCTGCTTCTGTAATCTAGTACAAGTCCAAAAAACACTGCTGGGTGAAAAAACACTCAGTGTTTTAGAAACGTCGATTAAAGAGTCATGTTTTTATCATTCTGCTGATCTTGCATAAAAACAGTTTCACCAAAAAGCTAAAAAGACGTTATATAAATAGTCTTTTAATTTAGATATCGTCTCAGTGTGCTGAGTCGACATTAATTCCCTGGTTTTCCCTCAATAAATCTCATTAAAGCTTCAGTCTTCAGGCGATTAATCAATGCGATTAATCGCAATTAATTACAGAAAATTTGCGCGATTAATTAGTAAAAAAAATTTTAATCGAGCGACAGCACGAGTCTTTACAAGGACACAAACATTTTTCTGCCCGTCAAGCACCACTAGGGGGCGCTGGGAGCAAGGCGGTGTTCGGTGGCTGTGGATGTGGATTTTTTTATTTTTTTTTACTGTGCTTTTATTTAATTAAATTTATTTTAATGAATGTCTTCACCTTGACACATCAGCTGGATGTTTATTTAAACAAAACTATATATATATATATATGTAGATTCGTACAATCTTGTTATTGGAGGAGTGGAAGGAGTGATGATGAACAAAAGAAAGGGAAGGTAACAGAGGGAGAAAATTTTATATTATGCAAACCATAATAGAACAAGTAAAATATGATGGAAAATTAGTTTTATTTTGAAGTTCCTCTACCAGAATCCACAGAACCATGTTCGGTTGTTGACGTACATTTCTGACGCTTCGCTGTAATTCATCATCACGGTCGTACCAACTGGTACTTCCCGCATTTTATTTTGGCGGGACTTTGGTGTGAATGATTTGATAGACTGCAGGTTGAAATGAGAGGTTTTGTTTTGGTAGGGGAACTTTAAAATTGAGTATTTATAAGTCTGAGTGTCTTTTTAAAACAGGTTTTTTTTTTGTGTGTTTTTTGTCTTTTCCTGCAGTTTTTATTACCAAAGTTGCGTTTGATTAAACATTTCATCAACTTTTTTTTTTCCCTCTGGAAGGAAAAAGCCCATCGGGCTGTCAATCATCTGTGGAGGTCGCTTAGCAACAGGGAAGGTGAGGTGCGTTCAGGTGCATCTGGTTTTTTTTCTTTTCCTGCGTTTCCTCCTCCATCAGGGTGAGACGTGTGCAGATGTGGGATGTTCCGCTCCAGATGTTCTGCTGATGATTTTTAAACAGGCTGATGTTAAACCATGTAACCGTGACAACGGTTCCCTGACCTGCAGGAACTCTCACCGCTTCATTTTTTTTACATCATTGCAGTTTTTCTTATTCTTTTTTTTAAATTATTATTATTATTGTCATTGTTGCAAAAATGTTAAATGCAATACATGTTTAATAAGATATATTTATTTTTATACTCTATTTCATCCTTTTTACTACTAGACTAAGAGTTTTTTTTAATGGAACTCACAATAAAGTATATTTTAAATATAAATTATATATTAAATATATAAAGCTCTCATTTGCTTAATGTACTTTTTTTTTTTTTTTTTTTACAAATTTTACATGTATTTTATATATTCTAGGCATTTTTTTACATCTACTTTCTATTTTGTCCACAAATTATTCTTTTATTATTATTTTTCTTCTAATTTCATCATAAATATGTGTAATATCATACATTATACTTTATAAAACTGTCATTCCCTGATCTTGTTATCAATACCATTAGAAATATTGATTTTTTTCATCATAAATCATTATTTATATTTATCATTATTCTACATTTATAGAATTGTTCATATATAACCATCTATATAGAGTTATTTATGCAGTTTGACACATTATCATGACGAAAACAATGATATACCGTTATTATTGTAGTTAATAATGGCATTTGGAGTAGTTTATCGCTTTATTTTGACAACTTGTTTACATGACGTCATCCTATTTAATGCGCATCGAAAAAACCCCGTAGAAAGAGCGCAGCTGTAACAGTGACGCACACTGCGCGTGTGCGCGCTCTGGCCGCGCACCTGTGCGGGAGTATTTGTGCGTGAATCTGCTCTTTTTTCTTTTTTTTTTTCCTTTTTCTTTTCTTTCCCCCCCGTTTTTATTGTCAAACTTCAACACTTTGCGGAACACGGCGACGCATTACGTCACCCCGCTCCGCACCGCGCCGCTCCGCACCGCGCCGCACCGCTCCGCACCGCGCGCGCCTTCCCGCCGCTCGAGCGCTTCCAACCGACCGGGGACTGAACCGGGGGGGGGAACATGCAGCGGCGGACACCGGACGACGCGACGGAGAACGGCGACGTTTGCACGACGGCCCTGGGGAGAGATTCCGGTAAGTCCCGTCGAAGCCGCGGCAGGTTTTGCGCGAGGCGGCAGGAGGCGGCAGGAGGCGGCAGGAGCCCCGCACCTCCTCCGCTCCCTGCGGCCGTGGAGCAGCCGCTGCAGCCGGGTTGGGGGGGGACCACAACCTCCGTCTCGTCCGTGGAATTCAGGGAGGGGGGGGGGGGGGGGGGGCGTACAGGTGTCCGTGTGCGTGCACACAGGTGTCTGCAGACTGACAGGTGGCGAGCGTGCACGCGCACAGCGGGTTCTCCCCTGAAGGCGCGCGCCCGTCAAGGTACAATACAGAGCGTCCAAAGCTTTTTTTGTCTGAGTTTACACAATAAAACACGTTAAACAAGTTAAACGAACAGAGATGAAAGGTTTACTGGTTCAATACGAACCGTCTGGAAATGATTTGGAAAAAAAGGTTACAAATATTTTTTTTTATAAAATATCGAATTATAGAAGCAGTTTATCAAAGAATAAGTTGTTTATGAAAATCTACTGTCGTACGCAAAGTTTTCCAAGTTCACAGAGAAACGAGCAATTAGTGTCTGATTGTAAAAGAAGGTCTATTGTCAAAATCTATTATTTTGACAGTCACCATAATAACAGTCCAACTTGGTGGTTTTATTTTGACAGTCACCATAATAACAGTCCAACTTGGTAGTTTTATTTTGATAGTCACCATAATAACAGTCCAACTTGGTGGTTTTATTTTGACAGTCACCATAATGACAGTCCAACTTGGTGGTTTTATTTTGACAGTCACCGTAAAACAATCCAACTTGGTGGTTTTATTTTGCTAGTCACAATAATAACAGTCCAACTTGGTAGTTTTATTTTGATAGTCACCATAATAACAGTCCAACTTGGTGGTTTTATTTTGATAGTCACCGTAATAACAGTCCAACTTGGTGGTTTTATTTTGATAGTCGTCATAATAACAATCCAACTTGGTGGTTTTATTTTGATAGTCACCATAATAAAAGGTCCAACTTGGTGGTTTTATTTTGACAGTCACCATAATAAAAGTCCAACTTGGTGGTTTTATTTTGACAGTCACCACAATAACAATCCAATTTGGTGGTTTTATTTTGATAGTCAACATAATAACAGTCCAACTTGGTAGTTTTATTTTGACAGTCAGCATAACAGTCCAACTTGGTGGTTTTATTTTGATAGTCACCATAATAACAGTCCAACTTGGTGGTTTTATTTTGACAGTCACTGTAATAACAGTCCAACTTGGTGGTTTTATTTTGACAGTCACAATAATAACAGTCCAACTTGGTGGTTTTATTTTGATAGTCACCATAATAAAAGGTCCAACTTGGTGGTTTTATTTTGATAGTCACCACAATAACAATCCAACTTGGTGGTTTTATTTTGACAGTCAAAAGTTTTTTGGAAGTGGTACTTTACTAGTAACTGGTCAGATACTGCAAAACTGCAGCTCTGCAACGGTTCACATGTACTTTAAAGTACTGAGTAACTGTAGCAGAGTAACTAATTTCCTCATAGGTAATCAGTTACTCGCTCATTACTGTCCAGAGTGGTGGATTTACAGTCACATGTTACGGGGGTCAGATTTATGGTGGTGCCCCCCCCCACCGCAGTGTTTCCTCCCCGGCAGCCGTTACCGTGGAGACGAGTGGCGGCTGAATCACAGCCGATAAAAATAACCAATCAGAGCGACAGCTGCGGCGACCGTGTGAAGGACAACCCCGAGTACTTACTCTTTAGTTACTCTCGTCAAGGTTAGTTACCTCCAATCAGTGCAACATTACAGTTACTACACACAGGAGTAGTTACTGCAAATATAAGGTAAATAACCAGCTGGTTAAGTAACTTGTGTGTTACTTAGTAACTCCTTACCCAGTAGTCGAGTTGCTCTACTGTTTACTCCAAAGAAGTAACTAATTATTTCAGCGTTTGTAACTTACTCTATCAGGATGTAGGGCTCCTCATACCGTTTTTGCAAAAGTAACTATTTGCTTCATGTATCATCTTGTTCATCAGGAGTAAATAACAAGTTACTTCTGTAAAGATACATTTAGTTACTTTATGAGTAACTGAATAAAAAGTAGCAAAGATGTTTTTTGTGTTACTTCATTTGTTAAAACTTTGAAAGTAGTTACTGCAAATATAAGTATCCAACTTCTGACTTGGTGGAGAAAAGTATTCTTACCCGACTAAAGTTACTTTAATAATTCTCACAGCTCTTTGCCAATCAAAAGTAACTAATTACTTCATGTATCAGCTGTTGTGTTAATTAGGAAATTACTATATTATATTATTATTAAAAAGTATATCGTTACTTTACTAGTAGCTACAAATAATGCAACTGATGAAGTAATCCTTGTTTTACTTATCAAATTGTTACAGTGACAAGTTACAACTCTGGGAATTATTAAGTTACTCTGCTAGTTACTGCAAATACAATGTAACTACCTATTTAGGGAAGTAATGCATCGCTACCTGGATATAGTTACTTTTTTTAAACGGTGTAGGATTACTCTTATAGCCATTATCTTCTAACCCGCTTATCCAGTTAAGTAACTAATTACTTTTGATTTCCATGTTTCCCATTAATCCCTTCATAATAAGATTTGGGGGTTAATTTGCCATTATTTGTTAATTAACAGTAACTAGTAACTAGATTATAAAAGTATATTCTAATCTGGATCCTTATTCAATTGGAAGCGATTTAACCTCTTTACAAAAATAAATGCAGTTACTTTAAAAGTTACTTCACATTCTTTTCCGCGGTGTTGTGTTCAAGGACCGACGTGTAAACAGGAGTTTAGTCAATCGGGCGCTAACCATTTACCATTATTTGTTCATTTGCAGTAACTAGTAACTAGATTACATCAGATTATAAAAGTATGATCTAATCTAATAAAGCGATTTAACCTCTTTACAAAAATAAAGGCAAGTTACTTTAAAAGTTACTTCACATGCAGAGTTCTTTTCCCGCGGTGTTGTGTTCAAGGACCGACGTGTAAACAGGAGTTTAGTCCATCGAGCGCTAACGCTAACACGGCGGCGGCCTATTTTTTGTCTGTGCGACAAAAGTAACTTAACAGTAATCAGTTACTGGGGGTGTGAGGAAGTGGAACAGGCTGCAACCGGAGAGGCGGCGGAGGAATGTGGCGCCTCCTCCTGCCGGGTTAAAGATAGAGGCAGGGGGGGTGGGGGGTGCGGGTGGGGGGTGTGGGGGTACTGCACTGTGTGGCTGTGGGGGTCTGGACGTCGTTGTTGATGTTGTTTATTGGGACTTTGTACGCTGGAGGACGGAGACTCACTGGACTCAGAGGACGACGTCCAGCATGGTGCTTTATAAAAGGTACCGTCGCTTTAAGTCGGATTTACGGCTGCAGCAGGACACACACACACACACACACACACACACACACACACACACACACACACACACACACACACACACACACACATTTCTGGTTGTTTTTTTGTTGTTGTTCTTTTGTAATGTTATGGGCACGTTTGTGCTGCAACGCTTTGAAAGCAACGTCTGTTTCCATGGAAACGGCAGAAACTCTGAAAACAATGCAGTTGGCATGCCAGGCCATTGGTTGGGTGACCAATGGCTGTTAAGGTTATGCTTTCATCTGAAAGTATTTATTAATTAATTAATTAATTAATTAATACATGTATTTGTTCATTTATTGGTTTGTAGGTATGTAAAGTACCGACTTTTCACAAGAAACTATTAACCTGAATTACATGAAATCTGATTTGTCATCATCCAAGGATCAATCCGTTAGATTTTAGGACGTCAGCGACTAAAAGTTTCAGAATAAATCCCCAAAAAGCGTTCCCATACAAAGCGGATGAGAGAGGCTCCTCGTGGGGGAGATCAAAGGAGATCAGCGTCTGTTGCCATGGAGACGCTCCCGGCTCAGTGTTTCACGCAGGGATGTAGCTACCTGACGTGCTAGTTAGCATCAATATGAGCTAACGGCTAAAGTTGGATTGTTATTACATTGACTTTCAAAATAAAACTACCAAGTTGGATTGTTATGATAGTGACTTTCAAAATAAAACTACCAAGTTGGATTGTTATTACAGTGACTGTCAAAATAAAACCACCAAGTTGGATTGTTATTACGGTGACTTCCAAAATAAAGCTACCAAGTTGAATTATTATTACGGTGGCTGTCAAAATAAAACCACCAAGATGGATTGTTATTATGGTGACTTTCAAAATAAAACTACAAAGTTGGATTGTTATTACAGTGACTTTCAAAATAAAACTACCAAGTTGGATTGTTATGATGGTGACTTTCAAAATAAAACTACCAAGTTGGATTGTTATTACAGTGACTGTCAAAATTAAAGTACCAAGTTGCATTGTTATTACGGTGACTGTCAAAATAAAACCACCAAGTTGGATTGTTCTTACGGTGACTGTCAAAATAAAACCACCAAGTTGGATTGTTATTACGGTGACTGTCAAAATAAAACCACCAAGTTAGATTGTTATTACGGTGACTGTCAGAATAAAACCACCAAGTTGGATTGTTATTACGGT
Organism: Blennius ocellaris; assembly: GCF_963422515.1. NCBI lineage: Eukaryota > Metazoa > Chordata > Actinopteri > Blenniiformes > Blenniidae > Blennius > Blennius ocellaris. The sequence goes on from NC_137659.1 coordinate 1,133,473, forward strand.
GACTGTCAAAATAAAACCACCAAGTTGGATTGTTATTACGGTGGCTGTCAGAATAAAACCGCCAAGTTGGATCGTTATTACGGTGACTGTCAAAATAAAACCGGTGTGTGGCGCCAACTGGAGGTTGAACATTTAAACACGTAGAACTAAAATCCCGCCATCTTAAATCTCCTTCTAGAACTGGATTCCACAGATTCCTGCACAAATGGGAGAGAAACAACTGCTCTGTTGTTTCGCCTTTTCTTTTTCTTTTTTTTTTATTTTGAAAGCAGGTGAAGTCTGATTTCTGCGGCGGCGTGTCGTCGGCGTCGTCCAATTACTGTCAGAGTCATTAGAAATCACACGGCTGACGGGTCGGGTTTGCGGAGAGAAACGTTCTGAAAGTATGAGCCTTATCAAAGAAACTTTTCTCACTGTGTGTGTGTGTGTGTGTGTGTGTGGGGGGGGGGGGGTTGTGTTGCCATGGCAACGCACCACATGACCCGGTGTATTAGATTGCCTGGGACAGGGTGCAGCGAGCCGTGCTGCTCTGAGCTGCTTCACAACTTCCTCCGGTCTCACCTGAACCACAAGTTTCTTTTTAAAGGACGAGAAGAAAAAGAGCAGAAGACGGAGGACAAACTTTAATAAAGATTAAACTGTTAGAATGTGATCAGGACAAAGAACGAAGTGAAATAAAAGTTCATGTCACGACGGAGAGGAGCTGTAAAGCTTGTGTCAGGTGTAACCTCTCTCTCTCTCTCGCTCTCTTGCTCTCTCTCTCTCTCTCTCCCTCTCCCCCCCTCTCTCTCTCTCTCTCTCTCTCTCCCCCCTCTCCCTCTCTCTCTCTCTCTCTCTCCCCTCTCTCTCTCTCCCCTCTCTCTCCCCCTCTCCCACTCTCTCTCTCTCCCTCTCCCTCTCTCTCCCCCCTCTCCCTCTCTCTCTCTCTCTCTCCCCTCTCTCTCTCTCCCCTCTCTCTCCCCCTCTCCCACTCTCTCTCTCCCTCTCCCTCTCTCTCCCTCTCTCTCCCTCTCTCTCTCTCTGGTTGATCAGAATGATTGACGACTGCAGACACGGCGGTGACGACATGGCAGATCGAAGGCAGCTGTTGGTGGAGATGAGTAAGTGTGGGAAGCTCTTCCTCTTCCTCTTCTACTTCCTCTTCCTTTTCCACTTCCTCTTCCTCTTCTACTTCCTCTTCCTCTTCTACTTCCTCTTCCTCTTCTACTTCCTCTTCCTCTTCTACTTCCTCTTCCTCTTCTACTTCCTCTTCTACTTCCTCTTCTACTTCCTCTTCCTCTTCTACTTCCTCTTCTACTTCTTCCTCTCCCTCTTCTACTTCCTCTTCCACTTCCTCTTCTACTTCCTCTCCCTCTTCTACTTCCTCTTCTACTGCCTCTCCCTCTTCCTCTTCCTCTCCTACTTCCTCTCCCTCTCCCTCTCCCTCTTCTACTTCCTCTCCCTCTTCCTCTTCTACTTCCTCTTCCTCTTCTACTTCCTCTTCTACTTCCTCTTCCTCTCCCTCTTCCTCTTCTTCCTCTTCCTCTTCTTCCTCTTCCACTTCCTCTTCTTCCTCTTCCACTTCCTCTTCTTCTTCCTCTTCCACTTCCTCTTCTTCCACTTCCTCTTCTACTTCCTCTTCCTCTCCCTCTTCTACTTCCTCTTCCTCTTCTACTTCCTCTTCTTCCTCTTCCACTTCCTCTTCTTCTTCCTCATCCACTTCCTCTTCTTCCTCTTCCACTTCCTCTTCTTCTTCCTCTTCCACTTCCTCTTCTACTTCCTCTCCCTCTTCTACTTCCTCTTCCTCTTCTACTTCCTCTTCCTCTTCTACTGCCTCTCCCTCTTCCTCTTCTACTTCCTCTCCCTCTCCCTCTTCCTCTTCTACTTCCTCTCCCTGTTCCTCTTCTACTTCCTCTTCCTCTCCCTCTTCTACTTCCTCTTCCTCTTCTACTGCCTCTCCCTCTCCCTCTTCTACTTCCTCTTCTTCTACTTCCTCTTCCTCTCCCTCTTCTACTTCCTCTCCCTGTTCCTCTTCCACTTCCTCTTCCACTTCCTCTTCTCCCTCTTCCACTTCCTCTTCTTCCTCTTCCACTTCCTCTTCTTCCTCTTCCACTTCCTCTACTTCTTCCTCTTCCACTTCCTCTTCTACTTCCTCTTCCTCTCCCTCTTCTACTTCCTCTTCCTCTTCTACTTCCTCTTCTTCCTCTTCCACTTCCTCTTCTTCCTCTTCCTCTTCCACTTCCTCTTCTACTTCCTCTCCCTGTTCCTCTTCTACTTCCTCTTCCTCTCCCTCTTCTACTTCCTCTTCCTCTTCTACTGCCTCTCCCTCTCCCTCTTCTACTTCCTCTTCTACTTCCTCTTCCTCTCCCTCTTCTACTTCCTCTCCCTGTTCCTCTTCCACTTCCTCTTCCACTTCCTCTTCTCCCTCTTCCACTTCCTCTTCTTCCTCTTCCACTTCCTCTTCTTCCTCTTCCACTTCCTCTACTTCTTCCTCTTCCACTTCCTCTTCTACTTCCTCTTCCTCTCCCTCTTCTACTTCCTCTTCCTCTTCTACTTCCTCTTCTTCCTCTTCCACTTCCTCTTCTTCCTCTTCCTCTTCCACTTCCTCTTCTACTTCCTCTTCCTCTTCTACTGCCTCTCCCTCTCCCTCTTCTACTTCCTCTTCTTCTACTTCCTCTTCCTCTCCCTCTTCTACTTCCTCTTCCTCTTCTACTTCCTCTTCTTCCTCTTCCACTTCCTCTTCTTCTTCCTCATCCACTTCCTCTTCTTCCTCTTCCACTTCCTCTTCTTCTTCCTCTTCCACTTCCTCTTCTACTTCCTCTCCCTCTTCTACTTCCTCTTCCTCTTCTACTTCCTCTTCCTCTTCTACTGCCTCTCCCTCTTCCTCTTCTACTTCCTCTCCCTCTCCCTCTTCCTCTTCTACTTCCTCTCCCTGTTCCTCTTCTACTTCCTCTTCCTCTCCCTCTTCTACTTCCTCTTCCTCTTCTACTGCCTCTCCCTCTCCCTCTTCTACTTCCTCTTCTTCTACTTCCTCTTCCTCTCCCTCTTCTACTTCCTCTCCCTGTTCCTCTTCCACTTCCTCTTCCACTTCCTCTTCTCCCTCTTCCACTTCCTCTTCTTCCTCTTCCACTTCCTCTTCTTCCTCTTCCACTTCCTCTACTTCTTCCTCTTCCACTTCCTCTTCTACTTCCTCTTCCTCTCCCTCTTCTACTTCCTCTTCCTCTTCTACTTCCTCTTCTTCCTCTTCCACTTCCTCTTCTTCCTCTTCCTCTTCCACTTCCTCTTCTTCTTCCTCTTCCACTTCCTCTTCTTCTTCCTCTTCCTCTCCCTCTTCTACTTCCTCTTCCTCTTCTACTTCCTCTTCCTCTCCTACTTCCTCTTCCTCTCCCTCTCCCTCTTCTACTTCCTCTCCCTGTTCCTCTTCTACTTCCTCTTCCTCTCCCTCTTCTACTTCCTCTTCCTCTTCTACTGCCTCTCCCTCTTCCTCTTCCTCTCCTACTTCCTCTCCCTCTCCCTCTTCTACTTCCTCTTCCTCTCCCTCTTCTACTTCCTCTCCCTCTTCTACTTCCTCTTCCTCTTCTACTTCCTCTCCCTCTCCCTCTTCTACTTCCTCTCCCTCTTCCTCTTCTACTTCCTCTTCC
>NC_137659.1:1137292-1178345 GCF_963422515.1 Blennius ocellaris
CCGGCGCCGGCGGGAACACCAGCAGGGGGGGCCGGTGGGTCAGCAGGTTGGGGAACGGCGCCGGGATGTCGCAGAGGGGGATGTTGCGCGGCGTGGAGCAGCGGCTGAGGGGCTCGGGGTCGTACGGCGCCGGCGTGGGGCACGCCGAGCGGCACCCCACCGGGTCGGTGCGGTACTCCATGTCGTCCAGGGCCGGGTACTTCATCTCCTCGTACACCGACTCCCCCGGCTCCTCGTCCTCGCTCCTCGGGGGCTCCCGGGGCCCCACGTCGATCCCGCCCATCTCGATGTAGACGGGCTCGTCCTCGCAGTCGTCGGTGGGGCTGTCGTCGCTCTGCGGCGGCGAGGCGCCGTGGTCGCAGGGCGAGCCGGCGTGGTGGAGGGGCCTGGGGGGGCAGACCCGCCCGCCGCCGTGGCTCTTGATGTAGGACTCGTCGAAGGAAACGCTGAGCTGGGTGTTGGGGTTCCTCCGGGGTTTGGGCGGAGGAACCCGCCGGCAGTCCTCGCTGCAGCCTTGAGCCGCTGGGGAGGCAAGACACAAACCGTCAGGTTTAAGTCATAACGTGCAAAAGACGAGACCGAATAACGCGACTCCTTTTGAAATTCATTTTTTATTTCTGACTCCGGCCACAGTGGAAATCTGGAAAAAATACGTGTCTGTTTGGATGTAAGGACGTGAAGGCGGATGTTTATGTCACAATTTGCGACCTCACGTTTTTCCCAGGACTCTGATTGGCTATCGTGGCTTCATGCTTCTCGCGACACTGCCCCCTACAGGTCTGGCTGCTCATAGCAGCTCTGAACCGGGGAGATACGTGGGGCTGGAAGTGATATTTCCCCTCTCCGTTTACAAAAAAAAAATAAAAAAAAATTCAGAGCTGCTATGAGCAGCCAGACCTGTAGGGGGCAGTGTAACGAGAAGCATGAAGCCACGATAGCCAATCAGAGTCCTGGGAAAAAAAACTAAACATGTCACGAATTATGACGTTTTTCTTTGCCTCCCTTCTTTAGATACAAACAGACAGTTTGGGTTTTTTTTTTCTTTTAAATCTTTCAAAAAAGTTGTCAGGAATCATCGTTTGTTTTGAGTCGTAGCTACGTTTGTGTGTAAAAACAAGAAACAGATAACTGTTGACGTGTGAATGTGGCCCCAAGTGTCCGATGGCTCAGTTTTCACCTCTGAGTCATTTTTGCTTTGGTCACATCAGCTCCGTCAGCTCAGGCCAAAGTGGGGAAACAAAATCAAGAAACCATCGACTTCTTCACACATTTCGTCGCCGTAGCGACACTGAGCTGAACCGTAACACTTTTTAAACCAGAAGAGCTCATTAAAATTGGCTTTATGTTGAGATTAAACTCATTTTCCGGACCAATTGCAAAACATCTGGCAAAAACATACTTTTTCCAAAACGTATATATATACCCAACAAAGAACAACTTTAAATTCTAAAGGTTATTATGGCACCATTTCACCCGTCGGACTAATTCAGGATAAATTTGGTCTGAAATGAGTTTGATACCCGGTTGGGCAGCATTTCTTTGATTTATTTTCCACCGGTATAGTCGGAACTCGGGACGATTGCTCCATCGCGAGGCGATCCACCATTTGATCAGTTTGATTTTGGTGAATTATTAATCCCGGTCGAGGGTTCAGCAGGTCAGCCGGAGGTCGCCGCGCGTCGCTGAGAGCAGCAGTTTGAGGCCGATATGTGGGAATAGTTACGGCATATGCATGTTTTCTAGGTCACGTATATGGTAGTGGAGCAGTATGTGAGGAGAGTATCTGGGTCACACACACACACACACACACACACTGGAGCTTCTTTTTGATCGTGGTGACGTAGCATTGCAGTGTGATTCTCTTTGGTTCGCAGTGCTTCACACACACACTTATATATATATATATATAGAAACGCTACTGTACGATGCGGAAACGCGCTGATGGCTCGCTGACAGCGATTCGCCGCTCGGCGGACATTTCTAGGTCAAAGCCGGAGACGTTCGGACGGGAAGGGTCCTTCTTCCTCCGACCGGCAGCCGGAGATGAAGTGAAGCTGAGAGCTGGACCATGTCTGAAATTTCCAAACTGCAGATTTTACACCTTTAATAATTCAGATGCCAGATGGCCTATACACACACACACACACACACACACACACACACACACACTTCCCATCACTAAATGACTCACCAGCATCACTCCATACATGCACACACACACACACACACATTCCGGGAGAGAAATTGGGGCACACACACATTTCTATGTGGATTATGAGGTCAATCAAAACAAAAACCCCCCCCCAAAAAAGGAAGTTAAACTACAATAAGTGTTCGTCTTTTTCGACTCCAGGAGTTTTGACACAAGATTTGCTTGATTATACTGTCGTCAAGGTTTTTTTTTGTTGTTGTTTTTTTAAACGTCGGCCCAGAAAAGTCACAAACATGACGTAATGGTGCTTTAAAAAAAAAAAAGAAGAAAGAATAGAATAGAATTCAGATGATTTTCAGTGTTTTTCCTGCTCCTCATTAAACCAGCGGATGTGTGTTGCTGATTAGGTTAATTAAAAGTGAAGTAACATCAGGAGTGTTTAGTTTTATTTCCCCCCCACCCCCACCCCCCCCCCCTCCTGGAAATAACACGTGCTGATAAGGTGCTAATAGAAGATTAGTTTCCGTCCAGATGCGCCGGGCCGTATCCCGTCCTCGGCCTCTTTAGTAAACCGACGCGTTGCACAATAATGTCATTATTGTCTTTCCTCAGCGGCGAGCCGGCGTCACGCTAACCGGCCGCAATGGTGGAAGATCTGTTTCAGCTCTGATGAGGAATCCACGCCTTCCACACATCTCTTACTCGCTGCCCCCCCCCTCCTCCCCTCTTGTAGCGGATGTGTTTACCCGCATCACCCCCCCCCCCCCTCCTGGGGAAAACGAATCTAGGTCAATCGCTCCTCCTGAATGAATTCTCCCCCTGAACAGGCTCCTCCCCCTTCCCGCTAAAACGCCAGCTCCAGAGCACGCAACCCTCCCCTCCGCCAGGGACACAACCCCCCCCCCCCTCCCCCTCTCTCTCCTTCCCTCCCCCCTACACACACACACACACACACACACACGCTCTCGGCCTGCGATTGGCTGCCGGGGCCTCAGACTGCGGCATCCCTGCAGCCGCATTGGCTGCGCGTGCCGGGCGCTGCGCTGATTGGCCGGGCTGCAGGGGGTCTTGTTTCTGTGGGATGGTTGCCGTGGTGCCCAGGAAGATCTGCGTCGCACACCGAGAGCGAGAGAGAGAGAGAGAGAGAGAGAGAGAGCTCCCCACCAATCTGAGCCGGCGCTGGCCGACTCCCCGAACATCACCGCCGACAGCTCGGCTCCCCAAAAACCCCAAACGCTTCCCGCCGCGGCTTGTGTGTGTGTGTGTGGTTTTTTTTGTTGTTGTTGTTTTTAATTTGACGGATTCTTTCCTTCCAGATTCACCCAAATCACACGACACATTTCACTCCATCATCATCATCAGTTTAACACCTGTAGAATTCACACGAGGCGAACGTTTCGCCGTCGTCACACACCAACGAGGCTTTTTTTCTGCAGAGTCGGACTAAAATCTGCCTCTATTGAATGACGCTAATAAGTGATTTTCCACTTCAATACATTCACACAGAGGACCTCGATACTTGATTTGGCTTTCGGACATCGTCGCAGTACGTTATGTAGGAGCTGAGGTTTGATCGTCTGCTTTAGATCAGTTATGATTCAACTTCTTTGTCCTCGAAATGTGAACGTTTGCTGCACGGATGCTAAGATCACACCCGACGTCGCCGGATCTCGGATTAGCCCGTCGTACCCGTTTCGCGGACGGCGGCCATATTTAGCCCCGGCGGTTCGGCTCCACTCACCGTCGCAGCGCTCCCCGCGGCAGGTGGACACCGGGCTGTGGTCCACCGCCTCCGACGACATGCTCAGCTTGGTGGCCGGGTCCCGCCGGGGCTTCGGCGGGGGCTGCTTCCGGGAGGTGGGGCTGCCCACCTCCTCCTCGCCGTTGCCGCCGTTGCCGCCGTTCCCGCCGCCCACGGAGTGGAGGGACTGGGAGCGCACGGAGAAGCCCTGACCGCAGGCGATGGCGTGCAGGTGGGGGATGGGCACGCGTTCCTGAGGGTCCGGCATGGTAATGGAGCCCATGCGCAAGTGCTTCCCTTCAGTCGCGATGTCCTCGCCCGTTCTGAAAGAGCCGGAGACGGAGGGGACAGATGGGACAGACGGGACAGACATGACAGGGTCAGAGGAGTCCAGGCGTCTGTGAAGCACCTTTTGGCCGTTTTGCAAATATAATGGATCCGTCATTTGCACAAACATCCGTCAATCGCGTGGCCTAACGCTAACCATTAGCAACCAATGATGGCGCCCAATGCTAACCCTAAGCCTTGGCGCTACACAATCGACCAATGGTTGTACCCTAATGCTCACAGTTAGCATTATACGATTGACCGATACTTGCCTCCGAACACTAATCCTCAGCGCTACACGATCGGCCAGTGGTTGCACCCTAACGCTAACCCTTAGCGCTAAACAATCAACTCATGGTTGCACCCTAACGCTAACCCTTAGCGCTAAACAATCAACTCATGGTTGCACCCTAACGCTAACCCGTAGCGCTAAACAATCAACTCATGGTTGCACCCTAATGCTAACCCTTAGCGCTAAACAATCAACTCATGGTTGCACCCTAACGCTAACCCTTAGCGCTAAACAATCAACTCATGGTTACACCCTAGCGCTAACCCTTAGCACCGTGCGATTGGTCAATATGTGTGCAAATTAAGGATCCATTATTTGCGTCGGGCCAGAAGACGTATAATCACCCAGAAAGCAGCAGAAACTTTAATAATGAAGGAACGTTTATATCACAGCAACGCATCATATGGAAAAACTCAAGATCAAATTTGGTGTGTGTGTGTGTGTGTGTGTGTGTGTGTGTGTGTGTGTGTGTGTGTGTGTGTGTGTGTGTGTGTGTGTGTGTGTGTGTGTGTGTGTGTGTGTGTGTGTGTGTGTGTGTGTGCGCACGTGCAATCAGCATAAATCATTAGTAACCGGCACAGATGCGTCGCTGCAGCTGATAACATTGACAATAAACATTGATTTGTGTTTAACCCTCGTGATGACTGATGTCCCTCACATAATGACACCATGCACCCCCCCCCCCCCTCCTCCCCCCTGCCCCCGCCTGTACGGAATCAATCCCTATAAATGGATGATTGGCCTGAATGGAGCATTAATGATGTCTGAGTGGTGATGAGGGGGTGGGGGGAGGGGTGGGGGGGGGGGGGGGGGGGGGGGGTGGTTGAGTGTTCATCTGTGTTTCTGCTGCAGCTCAAGATCTGATTGAGACCAGCTTCATTTGTACAAAGACGATGATAATTACCACCAGAAATCTGAATTTACATGCAACCCTCCACAGTTAACATGCACAGGAGCTTGACCCCCCCCCCCCCACACACACACACACCCCACCAACCCTACACACCCCCCATGACTCCCTGCAGGCCAGCTGCTGAACAGAAGGCGCTCGGCAGGTCGGCTCCGTTGGTCAGGGGCTTAACTTTGCCTAGCAACAGGCACAAACACCGGCTCCCCCGCCACGCGGCTCGTCACGGAACTCAATCACGTGTTGCCTCTGGGCAGGAAGGAGGAATTTGTTTGAACACGACAGGCGGCGAACTTCGAGGCGCTCGTCCAACCTGTGGCGCGGCGTGCGGACGTAAACAATGAGGCGCGGCGGTTTGGAAACGTCGCACCACGTGATTGAATAGAAAAGCGCATTGTTGTTGAACGGCGCGTCCATTGTTGGAATCTTTTTCAGCCACAGGTGTGTGTGTGTGTGTGTGTGTGTGTGTGTGTGTGTGTGTGTGTGTGTGTGTGTGTGTGTGTGTGTGTGTGTGTGTGTGTGTGTGTGTGTGTGACATAGGACACGCACACGGCCCGGCGTGTGACAGGAGTGGAAGTGACGGGGTTATTTATAGGACATTTGCCCAGTGATTGGCTGCAGGACAGAACCACAGGTGCTCTCCGAACCAGTCGGAGTTGACTTGTTGTCAATTCTCTCACCGTGACGCCACGTGACGGGAAAACAACAACAACAACAACACGAACACGAACGTTGAATGAGGGCTTTGGAAGAGGGGGGGGGGGGCGGGGGGGAAGAAGAACCACCGGCCGGCATGATGAGGCGGGGGTGAAACCAGGAGAAAGGATTCGTTGGGAATTTGCATTGATATGGAAATTATAGGGAAATGACACTGTGTGTGTGTGTGTGTGTGTGTGTGTGTGTGTGTGTGTGTGTGTGTGTGTGTGTGTGTGTGTGTGTGTGTGTGTGTGTGTGTGTGTGTGTGTGTGTGTGTCCTCGTCTGACGGAACACAATAAAAGCGACCCCGGCGCAGGAAGGCCCGCCTCACTCAAACACGACGTGCTGATCTGATTGGCCGGTGGCTCCTCCAGCTGTCACCAGGCAGAACACATCTCCTGCAACTGAGCTCACACTTAATCTCCCTCTTACAGGTTTTTTTTTTTCCTTTCAACCCCCCCCCCACCCCCCCAACCTCTTAAACACACTTCCTCTAACAAGCTCTCCCTCCCTCACACACTCCTTATATTCCTCATACATGCATGTGCAGAAAAAAACAAGCGTACAGTTTCTCACACTCATTCACTTACTGTAAAAATGGGTCGTCTCTTTGACCTACTTGTATATTTTTTTAAAAATAGCAGCTTTTTTTTTTAGCCTCTTCCTCCAGTGACTGAGTATTAATGTTTTAGTTTTGGCTACGAGAGCGCGGAGGGAACAGGAGGACAGCAGATTGCCGCCGTCCTCGGGCGTCCTCCCATTCACAGAGTTACTGTAGGCGACGGCGTCAGACTGCTGATCAGCCACGACGAGTCACACGAGATGAAGCTCTACGATGGAGTCATTTTGCATGCATTATGTTATACGTATACTGTATTATAAGTCCCTGCAGACAAACAACCCCCCCCCCAAAAAAAAAAAAACTACCCCTGTAACAGAAATGCAAAGTGTTCAAAGTGCTTAAATAGGTTAAGAAGAATCTGGTGGCAAAAAAAAAAGGCTCAGCTCCCAAAATTGCATCAGCGTAATTATTTCATGAACAGATCAAACTTCCCTCAGCTGCTAAACTACTTTGTGCAGACGGACTGACAGGAAAACAGATTATTTTTAGACGTTTCTCTCGCCGTTCGCTCGGCGCCGTCACAATTACTGGAGGAAAACTGGCAGAAGTACGTCTCTGCTGCCGTACGACTGGTGAAATATGTGTTCAGTTTTTATTATTAACCGCTGATGTGATGCTTGACAAGTGTTATTTGACCTGCTGACAGTTTACCTGCAGGTTAACGTGACTAATGATCATCAGTTCATGATGACGAGGAAGGAAAACTTAACTTGTGATGGGCACTTACTTTTAATTTCAACTCGACGTCGTATCTTTATTGAGATAAAGAGGCAGAAACGGGCTGTTTTGTAACCGCTAAAAAAACCCATTTGAGTAGCTGTTATTTTAAGCACTTAAAATAATTTCTTTTAGTTTAGTTGTAAATTTTGAAGAAAACAGGGTAAAAACTAGAGGAAACAAAAGTACATTGTTGGAATGTAGAAAACATGAAGGTGAATTAACTGTTAAAACGTAGATAAATAAATAGAACGGTGGGCTGAGATGAGGCTGGAGTGACAAGGTGGACGTTTCAGGACATAATCTAGAAACACAGCATTTTTTTATTATTATTTTTCTCTCAGGCAGACTCCGCCCCCGCCTCTTCTACAATGACATGAACACGCGGCATTCAGTCACGTTAGTAGCGTGGGCGCCGGCGGCGTTTTCATCCCGACGTGCGAAGGAGTGTCGACGACACATTTGAGAAACTAACTTTCCCTTTGCCCTGACGTGTTTCAAAGCGTTTGGCGCCGACCCACACTTTGAAGTGCTTTGAAGCGCTCTGAAGCGCTTTGAACCCGGCAGAAAGCTAATTATCCTCCACAGAACGCGGTGTGCGCTGGTCCGGGCGAAAAAGAACCTCCAAAATAAAGAGCCGCCGCCGCCGCCGCTCGTCCCACTTCCTTGACGACGCGGGAATCGCTCCGTACCTCCTTATGGCTTCCTCCTGTTTTCTCTTCTTGTCGTTTTTCTCCTGCAGGAAGGTGCGGTTCCTCTCGTTCCTGGCGTGGTCCAGGTTCTGGGCGACCAGGCCGTTGTAGGCTCTCAGCCCGTTCTCCTCGACATACTGGAAAAAGCTGAGTGTTTCCTCCTCCTTGCAGCTCATCGTTGTCCGCGTGTCTCCACCGCATTCTGGCGAGGAGGCGGAAGAACACGTTAGTCACAATCACAAACAAACAAACAAAAACACATGTAACGTCCCGTCTGAGAAACCGAGGATTCGCGTGGGCGAGTTTGACGTAAAACAAAGATGGCGTCAGAATGAATTCCGAGTCCGGGAGAATTTTCACACGACGGCTTCTGTTGTCGCGTGCGCTAAGAAAACACAGACGGTGTTTACTTCGTGCACGACGACGGAAGTCGTCGTGCACGAAGTAAACACCGTCTGTGTTTTCTTAGCGCACACATAAATACCGCTAACGGAAGCGACGGCCGAGCCGCGGCCTTCCGTTGACGGTGTGAATGTTGCAGCGGCTGCTCATTTTTCTCAGTTGTGTTGGCACGTCGTGTTAGCACGTTGCGCTAGCACGTTCGCTGGCAGGAATCGCCGGCTCCGGCTCGGCGCTTTCATCTCCCGCCGTCGGAAACACGCCGCACAGGGTCAGAGCATTCCAGACGTCTGTGACGCACCTTTTGGCCGTTTGTTTTTTGTGTTGTTTTTTTTTGTTGTTGCAAATAACGGATCCGTGCATTTGCCACAAACATCCGTCAGTCGCTCGCGCAAAGACCAGGCGCCGAGTCGCTTCTTCAAGCATGTGCGGGGGATGCAAGCGTGCATCCGCGTGAATTTGGGGGCGCAGAAGAAGAAGAAGAAGGAGACGGTCCATGCTTTTTATGTAGGTCAATGTTTTCAGATCGGCCTAAGACTCATGCTTGTTTACGTGTGAGAGAAAGGGGGGGTACTGTATGTTTGTGTGTGTGGGTTTAGGAAGGGAGCGGGGGTGGGTAGGGGTAGGGGAGGGGTGGTGGGGGTGGGGGTGGGGGGGGTCTCGGAGGGCAGCCAGATGGAGATTGCGTGGCTAACCAAGAGGCCGGCCATTGTCTGGCCACGCTCAGCCGTTCTCCCCCTGCGCCCGTGCGTCTGTCCGTCAATAAATCCAGCACGCCGGCGGCGAGGTCAGCGGGTTTATCCGCCGGCTCCGCCTCCCGGGACGCGTTCGGGTTCAACGGCGCCGGTCTCAACGAGGCGCGAGCCGACGGGAGCCGGGGAGGACGGAGCGGGCCGAGTTCAAACCGGGGCACCGTCAGGTGAGGACGTCCTTCTCCTTGATTATAACTCATGCACAAGCAGCCCCCCCCCCCCCCCCCCCCCCCACCCTAAAAAAAGACAAACAAACAGGCGATCTGAGGCTGTACAAAGGAAGCGAACTGAGTTTTCCTGAATCGTGCTCAGCGGCTGGCGGTGCAGCGAACGGGAAGACGGGAGTTCAAACTGTTGGAGCTGAATTAAGCTGTAATCCCGTAAAACCTGCAGCTGCTCTGGAATCAGCTTGTTTATCACCGTTTCTCCCAAACCAGCTTTTCCACAATGACGTTCCTCCGTCGCCTCATCCAGCGGAAACGGTTTTTGCTCATCTCTACAAAAAAAAAACTGGTTGTTTTTTCCAACCAACCCCCCCAAACACCCCCCCCCCACCCCCCACCTCTTCACTTGATGCATTTTTTTTCCTGTTTTCCCCCCGCCGCGCCCCACCTCACCCCCCTCCCCCCTTGCCTCACCCCCCCTTGACCGCGGCTGCAGCACATCATGAACGTGGGTGGTGCACTTTGACTCTCCGGCTCAAAATGTTGGCGACAATCCCGTTTCTGTTTCCAGGCAACCGTGTCACCGGAGAGGACCGGCGTGGACATTCTGGAGACACGGTGTCAGAAGAGATTGCGAGGCCGGGAGGGTGATGGAGTGTGGGTGGGGGTGGGGGATTAGGTGGGGGGGGGGTGGTGGTGCTGATGTGTATACACACACACACACACACACACACGGATGGACGGACGCGCATCAGTACGTGGCAGTGGACGTCCACACCGTCCACACCGTCCACTACAGGTGCAGCACATGTGGCAGGTCTTGACAGGCGAGTGAGTCGTGACGCGTGGGGGAGAAGTTTTTAAAAAAAAATTTTTAAACGAAGCTCCCGATAAACGTCTACTCACAATGGGGTCGTGTCTCCGCCGGCTCGTGGACCAACGCGTCCCCCGTCTCCCCGCGGCCCGTCCACCGCCACTCACGCTGAGGCACCGCTGCACGATTCCGCTTAAATCCACCGAGACGTCCGTCCATGGCACGGCCCAGAACGGTCCTCCCCGCTAGGAGGAGCCCCGGGGACCCAGGGTGAGCCGGGTGCTGCCGGAAGGGAGCCGTGCCATTGGGCGCCCGGCCCCAACGCTCCCTCGCCTGGGCAGAAAGGGCGGCCGCGGACCACCCCCCCCCACCACCCCACCACCCCCACCCCCACCCTCCCGATCCAGATGTTGCCCAACTCTCAAAGCCAGATGCCGCCTTCACTTCGCCGCACATCTGCACATGTCGGAGACGGACGGAAGCGGCAGCGTAGCGGCGGCAGACCGCACCCGCACGTACACACACACACACACACACACACACACACACACTCACACACACATGATAAACTCCGCTTGCAGTTGGAGACCAAAGTCTCTCCGACGCTTTGATCTTTTATCCCCCTTCGTCTCCCGGCGGTTTCCAAATGTCACAATCCTCCGTCAGAAGGTGGAGACGAGGTGGAGCGACGTGAGCTCCAGGTAACGGCGTTCCTCCTGCCCGGCTCCGCCGCCGCCAACGCCGTCAACGCCGCCGCCGCCGCTCTGCTCACTGGCGCTGCTCTTCAGCAGATGACACTGGGCTTCCCGGCGAAGGATCACAACAACAAGAACACGCCCACCGCCGGCTGTATCCACCTTCCGCTACAGCGTCATCCTCTCTCTCTCTCTCTCTCGCTCCTCATCCTCCTCCTCCTCCTCCTCCTCCTCCTGCCCGGCGTTTAGAAAGAAAAAAAAATCAACCCAATTTCTGGAGAAATCAAATCCTGCTCTCCTCCTGCACTTTGCCGCTTCGAGCTGCTCGACTGTAACTGGAGCCGAAATGTGTTTTTCTGCTTTCAGCACCACGGAGAGCTCTCTGTCAGGGGGGGGCGGAGGAGGGGGGGGGGGGGGGGCACAGTCACAGGGGGCCGAGTGGAAGGATGGAAGAGTGGAGGAGGAGGAGGAGGAGGTCGAGTGGGAGGAGTCAACGGGTTGCCAGGGTGTGACCTCATTAGACACAACCTCCTCTTCCCCCGGCAACCACAGCAATAACCCCCCCCCCATTACCCCCCCCCCCCCTTCCCTCCCTCCCTCCCTCCCTCCCTCCCCATTCCTCTCGCAGCTCGTAAACAAGACCACGACACAAAAACACTGGCGGTGTGTGTGTGTGTGTGTGTGTGTGTGTGTGTGTGTGTGTGTGTGTGTGTGTGTGTGTGTGTGTGTGTGTGTACACACACCGGCCGGCTCGACATGTACAGAGTGAAATGACACAAAAAAGGGGGAACAATGGCGACAAAACGACGACACGAGATCAGAAGGTGTTTGCAGAGAAAAACAAAGCGAGGGATGAAGACGAGGACAGAGTCTGAGTTGTTGCTCGTCTGTCTGGAGGATGAAGTCTGTTTGTAGCCTGTTGTTGATGTGGTGGGGTGTGTGTGGGGGGGGGGGGGCGGGGGAGCTGGAGGGGGGGTGGTGGAGAGGGGGGCGACGAGGGGGGGGGGGATTAACACCATCGACACAAAAGGATTAGGGAGCAGAGATCTGTTGTTTTCATCAACCCTTCCCTCCATTTCTCTTAACCCCCGCCCTCCTCCCCCCCTCACTTTCACCCCCACCCTCCCTCCCCCGTGTTCATCTCACAGGTTAGAACTTTAAAAAATAAAAAGAATAAAAGCTGGTGGTAAATTGGAAAGAGACACAAGAAAAGGAAATAATCGTTTTACAGCCAAATAGATAAATAAATAAAGCAGGGAAATATAAGCGAAGGGAGAAAAAGAGCAAAGTCACGTGGGTTTTGCTTCAACGTTTCAGAAAAGTTTCACAATCACACGGCAACGTTCTGGAAATGATGTGTTTGTTTTAACGTTGGGCCACTAGTTGGTGCTGTTGTTCCCAGGAGAATGTGGACTGGGAGTTGTGACGCTGCAGGTGGGAACGTTGTTCCGATGGACCGTCGACTGAGCGTGTGCAGAACCACCGGCGGGGTGTTTTCGAAAAGTTCCACCTTGGGAAAGCAGTTTCCAAAATGAGCGTCGTCGTTTAAACGCGCCGCCACAAAAAAACACAACTGAGACTCGGTCCCGTTCCAAATGAGGGTGTAGTACTCCTGTACTGGAGGGCACTGGAACGCCGCAGCAGAAATATACCAGGATAATTAGCTTCCCGCTGGGTTCAAAGCACTTCAAAGCGTGGGTCAGCGCCAAGCGCTTTGAAGCACGACAGGGCAAAGGGAAAGTTAGTTTCTCGAATGCGTCGTCGACACTCCTTCGTACGTCGGGATGAAAACGATGAAATACACAAACATCTGGCCTCATTAGATCACTAGCAGCATCAGCAGCGCCACCTGATGCCGGTAGTCCGCCATGTTGTTGTCGTTAGGTGACGTCACGGGGAAGGAGGCGGGGTTAACGGTCGAGAGGCGGGGCCATGACATCATCGTTTTGCAGCTTGTCATTTTCACTCTGGGACACGTTATTTTTTTTTTTTAACAACAGAAAAGTAGTTTTCAGGCTCCTAAAACGCTGTGCCGTGTGGACGGGGGCTCAAGTGTTTTGCATTTTCATTTGACACCGGCGCCGTGCCGATGGCCGGCGGCAGATTTGACTGGCAAAAGAGGAGGAGGAGGAGGAGGAGGAGGAGGAGGAGAAGGTGAAGTTCAGCGACACAAAGAGCCGATCGTCTCGACCTCGCCAACATTAAACGCTCCGTCAAAAGGTCGCCGCCCTCGTTTTCGGCCTCCATTGTGGCGAGCGTGCTCGGCTGGCCACACACAAAGAAAGTTACCGCACACACACACACACACACACACACACACACACACACACACACACACACACACACACACACACACACACACACACACACACTCACAGCTGAGCAGCTCTCGGGGGTTAAAGTGATTCTTCCGGCACTTTGGTAAACGATGGAATCCCCCCGCCCCCCCCCCCCCCCACCCCGGGGCTGAAACCAGATACCATTGATTCCCTTTAACTCTGCGGTCGTCGAACAAAGACGACGCGTGGCGGCGGAAGAAGTTTGTCCTGAATCGGTCCTGAGAGAATCGACGTGTTGAACGTCTGAGGAAAGATTCTCGTCCGTCCAGACGATGAAGCTGCATGAGACTTTGAACTAACCAGCATCCTTTGATCTGTACGCTGATTTATTCTGCAATATTAGAACTCCATTTGTTTATTTATTTGTTCGTTTTTTTATTTAGAAAAAAAGTAGTTTGCCAAGTTTTGAAAGTATTTTATATTTCCGTCTATTGATTTTTACTGCTGGTATTTGAAGTGTATTATATTGTTGCTTTAACTCCTATGTGTTTTTTATTTACCAAAGTAAAGTGCAATACAAATATAATGCATTATTTTTATTATTATTAATAATATCTGCAATATTACAACTCTCTCTTTATTTACTTATTTATGTATTTATTTAGAAAAAAAATTGTTTGCCAAGCGTTTTATATTTTCCGTCTATTGATTTTTATTGCTTGTATTTGAAGAGTATTATATTGTTGCTTTAACTCCTGCTTTTTTATTTCCCAAAGTAAAGTGCAATACAAATATAATCGTATTATTATTATTATTATTGTTATTATTATCTGCAATATTACAACTCCCTTTATTTATTTATTTACTTACTTACTTACTTACTTATTTAGAAAAAAGTAGTTTGCCAAGTTTTGAAAGTGTTTTATATTTGCGTCTATTGACTTTTATTGCTCATATTTGAAGTGTATTGTATTGTTGCTTTAACTCCTATGTGTTTTTTATTCACCCAAGTAAAGTGCAATAGTAATATAATTATTATTAATAATAATAATAATAATAGAGAATGTATAATTTACTCATTTAATTTGTAGAAATATTGTATAAGTGATTACAGAACTATGATATATATATTTATTTATTTTTTTTGTACGTTTTTGCAACATGTTTGTATTGATTAGAGCCTCTTGTGACGTGTTCATGACGACTTCTAGTTTTACTGATTAATCGTCGCTGTGACTCAATGTAATGAGGTCGTTTTCTGATCGTTTCCTTAAAAGACCCGGCGCTCAGGTTCTTCTTCTCCATCCTGAGTTTCCCTGAAACGTCAATGACTGTAGGAACAACCGCCGCGGAGCCTCGGGAGCAGAAACCCGCCACTCGCTTCAATCATGCGCGTAACGACGCATCGATCCGGAGCTGCGCCGGCTAATGAAGAGTCTTTAAAAAACCATTACACCGATCAATTAAACCACACCGCCGTTTTTAAAATAGAGCGAAGGGTTTTTATTGAGTGGCTAGGAAACACCGATGCTTCCTTTAGCCTAGGAAACACCGATGCTTCCTTTAGCCTAGGAAACACCGATGCTTCCTTTAGCAGAGGAAACACCGATGCTTCCTTTAGCCTAGGAAACACCGATGCTTCCTTTAGCCTAGGAAACACCGATGCTTCCTTTAGCCGAGGAAACACTGATGCTTCCTTTAGCCTAGGAAACACTGATGCTTCCTTTAGCCTAGGAAACACTGATGGTTCCTTCAGCCAAGGAAACATTGATGCTTCCTTTAGCCGGAAACACCAATGCTTCCTTTAGGCGAGGAAACACTGATGCTTCCTTTAGGCTAGGAAACACTGATGCTTCCTTTAGCCTAGGAAACACCGATGCTTCCTTTAGCCTAGGAAACATTGATGTTCCTTTAGCCGAGGAAACACCGATGCTTCCTTTTACCTAGGAAACACCGATGCTTCCTTTAGCCGAGGAAACACTGATGCTTCCTTTAGCCTAGGAAACACCGGTGCTTCCTTTAGTCTAGGAAATGCTGATGCTTCCTTTAGCCACGGAAACACAGATGCTTCCTTTAGCCTAGGACACACCGATGCTTCCTTTAGCCACGGAAACACTGATGCTTCCTTTAGCCTAGGAAACACTGATGCTTCCTTTAGCCGAGGAAACACTGATGCTTCCTTTAGCCAAGGAAACACCGATACTTCCTTTAAGCAAGGAAACACTGATGCTTCCTTTAGCCTAGGAAACACTGATGCTTCCTTTAGCCTAGGAAACACCGATGCTTCCTTTAGCCTAGGAAACACTGACGCTTCCTTTAGCCTAGGAAGCACTGGTGCTTCCTTTAGCAGAGGAAACACCGATGCTTCCTTTAGCCAAGGAAACATCGATGCTTCCTATAGCCTAGGAAACACCGATGCTTCCTTTAGCCGAGGAAACACCGATGCTTCCTTTAGCCTAGGAAACAATGATGCTTCCTTCAGCCTAGGAAACACCGATGCTTCCTTTACCCGAGGAAACACTGATGAGTCCTTTATGATGTCACAAAGTGAAAGTGCGGTCCAACTGCCACACTAACATGATCGCCTTTCCTTAATCCCTTTAGGAAGCCTCCTAACACCTTTCCTAAACCACTTTAGGAAGCCTCCTAACACCTTTCCTAACCCCTTTAGGAAGCCCCAGCTGACCACGTGGTGAGAAAGTTCTCCCTTTTAATAAATAATTGTGTGAATCGGTTGTTCTTGATCCGGCCGAAGTTTAGCAACACGTCAAAATCTCCACCACAGATAAAAACGATATCCAACAACGTCCGCTGGAGTCGTTCCCGCGGGTTTGTGGGGGTTCAGTGACGATTCGTCACCACTTCCTCCCTCCAGAGTCGTCGAGCCGAGACTTGCCTCCACCCCCCCCCCACCCCCCGCACGTTTCCCACCAAGAGGTGAAAATAAGACACTGGGGACACAAATCTCTCGCTGATGACTCACCGCTCACTGGAACAGGAGATTATCTCATTACAAATTAGTTTTTTTTTTTTTTTTTTGCTGGGAGATAATAAACATTTTGCACGTGAACAAAAAAACCCCAAAAAGAAACAGGCTTCCTGAGTTTATAATAGAACCTGATCAACTTGATTGAATTATGATTCTTGGTGCCAAATAACCTTCTCATCTTTGTGTCGATGACATAAATGAGCGCTGGAGAATCTCAACGACTGTGAAAAGGAGGGCGATTGGCGCCATCTGCTGGAGAAAATTCTCACTGCACGCTGACAGGGAGCAACACGAGGAAAAGTGGCGGCGACCACCACCTGGTGGACAAAATCATTACTGCACAAAGAAACTTCTGCAGCCAATTATTAGTATCTCACTTGTTTTCAATAATAATAATAATAATAAGAAGAAGAATGTCAGTTGTTTTGTTGCAGAAAAGCAACGCAGTGCCTTCAGATGTTGGAGAAATGAATCCGTCGGTGAATAGGACTGGAATTAATCGATTTTATATGCATATGATTAAAAAAAATGCAAAGAGTGAGACGTGATGTATATAAGACTTTCAAAATCTGGCAAAATATTCAGGTTTACTGTGTTATTTTTATGTAAAAAGTTCCTTTCAGAGTCGATAAACTTTGTATTTCTACTCTTTTTTTTATGACCTCTCGTGATAAAATAGTCAATTTAACGTTATTATTGTTGGTAAAATCACGTTTATGGATCTTTAAAATAAATTAAATACAAAAAATAAATAAAATCGTCCAGAGTGTAAATATAGTTGTTCAATAAACCTGAACCTCCGAATCATTTTAACGATTTTAATGAGCTCGGTTAATCCTGTTTCGTGTTTCGGTGGGCGGCGTGATGACGTCGAGGGTGACGTCACTTGATTGCCGATTGAGCCGCCAGCTGCTCGACAGGTGGAAAAGCTGGAGAAAGTTTTTACCAGTGGAAAGTTTGAAGACGTTCTGAGTGACTTGAGGTGAGACGTTTTATTGATTTATTTGATTTGATTTGATTTTTTTAATCATCTGAATGTGACACGTTGGTTTTAAAGTCTTTTACTTTCGAGAATTCCAGCGTTTGATATGTGACTCAGTGGAATAATAACCAGAAACTTCTTCTTAGTCTAAAACTGCAGCTCTCAACAGGTTTTCTGTTAATAAACATTTTTATCTCGGTTCAATTCACACACCAGACTCCTTTTCAAAATGACTTCTTTCACTTTGATAAAACAATAAAGGCTTAAATTGTGCGAAATATTGCTAAAAATGTGAAAAGGAAAACATAAAAAAATTATTAAAATATTATTAAGGAAATTGGCTTAAAAAATGAACAGTAAAATAGTTAATATAGCTCAATTAAATATTTAAATTTTAACTTTTTCAAAAGTTTGAAACCATAAACGCAGCGACAAAGACTAAATACAACTTTAATGCAACGTGGGACACATGGAAACTTCACTGTTTATGTGTTTTTGTCATTTTAAAGATTAAACTTGTTTTTTTGGGCTCCAGATTAATTTAATTTGTTAAATAGATGAAAAAAAAACTGGCTGCAGATTTCAGACCTGAACAGATGCAGATATAGAGAATTCCATTAATTCCAAAACAAGTTTACTGACGTCTAACATGCAAAAAAAAAGGTTAAAAAAATCAAAACCCAGAACGTGTTTGTCTGAGAGTTTTAAAAGTGGTGAAGAAATTACAGATTGCAAAAAGTTTGGGTGGCAGAAATGATTTATTTGGTCCAAAATATTCAAAGTTTTGAAAGTTCAAAGATGCTTTTTGAGTTATTTTCTTCACCGATTAAAGCTTTTAAGTGAATGCCTTTTCATTTTCCTTCTAAATACAAATTTCTCATTGAACAAACGGACTTATTACAATAAATATCTATTGGAAACAAGAATTCACGATGATACTGAGTCTCTTCGTGGTTCCTCTGTATGAAGTTTGCATGTTTTCTCTCCCAGCAGCCTAGTTTTCTACCACACAGTTTAAAAAAAAACATGCATTTATGTTCAGATGTGACTAAATTCGTGTGAATCTTGAGTAGAAGCTGATGAAGGGAGGCGCTGTTGCACATTTTCACCAGCAGGTGGCGGCAGTGTCAACCAGAAAGTCGTTCCTCTTTCAGTCAAATCAAATTCACAGAAGTAGAATGGTCTGAGACTTAAATTAAAAGTATTAAAAGTAAAAGTATCTGTGAATAGGCCAGCCCCTGGTAGAGCCGTACGTTACTCTATTTTTTTTTTTTTTAACGCAAGGTAGAGGAACGTAGTGGCCTTCAGTAATGTGGTATTTTGTTGTTTTTGTCAACACTAACGAGTAAAAATAAATAAATAAATGTACTTATTTCTAATATAGATTAAGGAAAATAATTTTTTTAAAAAGCTGTGAACTTTTATTTTTTAAGAAGACGCGCGTTTCCGTCGTAATGAATAAATAAATGGATGTTATTAATCTCCTTTCACAGTAATTACATATATTTTAAAAACAAGGATTGAGAGCGGGAGCTGATTTGTTCCCAGGAGGAGGCATCGTGTGGCAGGAGGGCACTTAGCTGCGGTAAACAGAGGGGGGGTGTGGGGGGGGGGCAGCGCGCGCCGCGCTCTGGAAACATGCGCGCATCCGCGCGCCGCCGCCGCCTGACTTGACTTGACTTGACTGCACCGTGTTGCGCGCGCGACGCACTTACTCCCCCCCGTTGCGTCTGTCCACCAGAGGACTGACCACCGAGCCCCCCCCCCCCCCCCCCCCCCGCGAGGTGCCCGCTTCTCACCCCGGCCAGTGATGTGAGAAGAAGCCGGATCGGACCCGTCGGACGGTCGAACTGATCTCCCGTCTGTTTCCAGAACCCCCCCTCCTCCTCCTCCTCCTCCACCCCTCCTCCTCCTCCACCCTCCACCCATCCCCACCCTCCTCCTCCTCCTCCTCCTCCATACCTCCTCCACTCCGGCGCGCGCCGCGCTCAAGGTTCAGCCGGGAGGACAGACCCACCGCCGGTACCCGGTGTGAGATGCGGCCATGTCCCGAGGAGTGCGGCCACGCGTGAACCCTTGCGGGTGCCTGTGGGTCTTGGCGTTCGTCGCGGCGGCGGCGGCCCCGGCGGACGCGTACAGCTGTCACGAGGTCCGCACCGCGTTCCAGCTGCGGCAGGTCGGACCGCTGAGCCGCGTCCCGGAGACACCTGGCACAGGTGAGCGTCAACCCCCCCCCTCCACCCCTCCACCCCCTCCCCACGCTTCAGGTCCAACGACGTCCGGGACCGGTTTGAGGATTTCTATCACGCTTTGATCTCCGTCCTCAACTTTTTCCTCTTATTTAAAAAACAAACAAACAAAAACCTTAAAAGTCTCGCGGATGAATCCAGATTCATCATGAAATAGATCGGAACTGCAGTTTGCGATGTTTTCTTTAGCCAGACGTCTGTTTCTTAACTTTTATCAAGTGAAATAAGGAATTCCTCGGATAAAAATGCTATAAGTTTAGTTGGAAGAAAAAAAAGAAAAATCCCTGCATGGATGGGGCTTTACATCAATTAACCCTTTGCCTGCTGCTCCGCTGTCACGTCGGAGGTGATTGAGGCTTTGATGTCCACATTGACGCACAAGAGAAGAACGCAAATGTCTTTGTTCTTTGATGTTTGTAAAGGAGCCCAGCAGGGGGTCTCTGCTGTTCTGGTTTAGAGGTAAAGATCAGGTCGTCGGTCCGTTACGTGTACATTTTTTTGATCTGCAGCGGTTCTCCACACACCTGCTGCAGGTTCTCCTCCTCTGGAAAGGAGCTCAGCCAACACTTCAGGGTGATGACTCAGCAATAATGCAGCGTGTAAAAAAAACAAAGCATGAACTAAAAGTAGGTGAAAAAAATTCTATATATACAAAAAGGGTTCGTTCCACATGTTGGACGCTGGTCTTCTGTTTCTGCACAATTCTCTTAACAGTTTCTTTTTTTTTTTTTTTGCTGACTCGGCATTATTTAAAAATTGCTTGGAGTCACTTGGTGAAGTCGAGCCGAGTCGTGCCAGTGGAAGGGAGCCAAACATTTGCACTTTAACTTCTAATGAAAATTGACTTTCTCGGGGAACTTGTAATTAAAAACTGTGACTTTTAGACCTTTTTTTAAAAATAGTTTGAACCGTTTCCTCTCTTCCTGCTCATGTCGGCGCCGGTGATTGATGATTTTAACCCTAAAATGTGAAAATCTATACGTTTCGACCGCCATATCCAGTTTAGCAATTTTAAAACATTTTGCAGAAAAGTTGAAATATACGAGTTTTAAGTGTGTCAAACACGTTTTAGTTCAACGGTCAATTTAATCTATCTTAGTGCTATAATAACCTTTTTAAATGTAACATTTTTCTTTGTTTTCCACAGTATACGTAATTAATGTTTTTT
Source organism: Blennius ocellaris (assembly GCF_963422515.1). Lineage (NCBI taxonomy): Eukaryota > Metazoa > Chordata > Actinopteri > Blenniiformes > Blenniidae > Blennius > Blennius ocellaris. Next base: position 1,157,931 of record NC_137659.1, read on the forward strand.
TTTTTTTTACAAAAAATAAACATTTAGTACTGAAAAACGACTCGAATCTCAACGGTGCAAATTCTATCACTGTTGCATTCTGGGTGTTTTTTTTTACAAAGTCTAAGTTTATCGTTCATGTCACCGATGTCTCGGGTTGTTGAGTTGTGCTTCTACTCTTAAATTAACTTTTTTTATTTATTATAAATGTTCACTATTGGCGGTTTGTCTGGACTCTTGTGGGGGAGTTTGTTTGTTTGTTTGTTTGTCTGACACATATTGTCAGGTGAATACCCACAACATGGAGAAGAAAGTCTAATTCAACAGAATAAACTCAATAAATAACAACAAATATTAAATAATGTTGCACGTCGATGATCTAGCTGTTTATGCCCGAGGACAGCAGAACGTTCCAAATGTATTTACTGTGAAGCAGCAATTAAAAATTGATAGAATTTTCAAAGTTTTTAGCAGATTGGAAATTCTTTTTACTTTAACGCTTCCCAGTTGCGTTAAAAGGTCAAACTTTGCTTTTCAGTTGAACGACGCGTTTCTTGATTGTCAGCTGAGATTATGTTGTTGTGCGACTCCGTGGCTTCCAGCCGGGTCCAGGTTTTTTATTTATGTAAATTTTTACTTTAAATATATATTTTTTTAACTTTAACATTTTAAAAAATTTTTCCAATTTTTTTTTTTTATTACAAATTTAAAAACATTTTTTTTCCCTTTAATTATAATTATTTATTGGTATTTATTATTTATGTAGTATGTATTTATAACTATTATATAGTTATTATTATTATTAATCCTACTTTTTTTACTTACTTAATTTCAGGATGTTACATTTAATGTATTTTCTGTAATCCCATAACATTTTCAAATGTTCATATACAGAGACACATCCCACAAATATGTACATTCTTTGATATTAATAAATAAATAAGAAAATATAGTTCGAAAAAAAGATACATGTTTAATTAGACCTACGCACGTATTTATCAACATATATTCATACATGTCGCACCGCGGCCCAGCAGGGGGCTTCTCGGCGTCTTTTCTTCAACCTGTAACTTAAAAAAAATTTAACTTTGTAACGTCGCCTTCTAAATGTCGTTATTGAGCTTCAACGCCACGTTTACGGGTTGAAACTCGTGTTGCTCTCTACTCGCACTTCTCCTTCACTGTGTTTCTGTTTCTGGTTCAGTCTTTTCTTCAAACTGCTGACCAGCGAAGTGTGTGTGTGTGTGTGTGTACGCACACACACACACACACACACACACAATTCTGCGTCTCTGCTTCGCCTCTCAGATCAAATGCCAACAAAAGCAAGTCTTGAAACTTGAAGTGTCGAGTCCTCGGCCCCTTTTCACAGCCGGGTGTTTGTCCAGGGATACAGTGCTGCCGTTTCATGTGCGCTGGAATGGATTCTCACCTTAGTGGCGCGAGCGTGGCGGCCAGGGAGCCGGTCCACTGTGACCCCCCCCCCCAAACCCCCCCCCCCAATTTGGAAATAACAGCTTTGTCCGGAGAGTTGACTGGCTGAGGTTATGAGAGACTCGCCGTCGGTGATGCTGGCGTGAAGCGAGCAAACATCCGTCAGTCCCTCCGTCCAGCTCCTGCACCACCTTAACCCATTTCTGGGTGCAGTGGGGGGGGGGGGGTTTGATCCTGGAGGGGGGGAGCTAGAGTCGATCCCGCCGACAAACACTTATTTGTTTAAAAAAAAATTGTTGCATTTTTTTGTAATTTGTTTTATTTTTATTTCTTTTTTTTAATTTATATATATATATATTTAATTACATTTTAAACCGTAGCAGACATAACACAGATCATTACAAACAAACTCATTTGCCTCCAAGCTGTGCTGTCAGGGCGAAGTTTGTAAAAAAAACAACAACAAAAAAACACCCATAATGCAACAGTTTGTACATTTGACCAGAAGGTTTTATTAAAATTGTCTTTACGTTGAGAATAAAGTCATATTATGCGCAGGTCAAAAATACTCGTGTTTTTATTTCAGAAAAGGTTCATGTTGACATGTAGTTCATCTGTTGGGCCACTAGTGGGTGCTGTTTCTTTTTTTATCATGAAACCACACACACACACGCAGCAGAGAATAATGATTTCTAAACATTACCAACGGGAGAAAATTGTCGTGGACAGACCACCAAGTTGGATTGTTATTACGGTGACTGTCAAAATAAAAGCACCAAGTCCAGAAGAACATGGACTGGGAGTTGTGGCGCCACGGAGGAAACTTTGTTCTAAAGTCCTGTCGGCACCACGACGTAGCGGTTTTTTTTTGGCCGATCATCTGCATGGCATGGCGTTTTAGGAGCCCGGAAATTTAAAAAATTTTTTTAAACGGGTTCCAGATTGGATAAATTTATCAGAAAATGATGTCATCACCCCGCCTCTCGGCGGCGTCACTTAACAACAGCGCACAACATGAAACGCAGAAACTGCTGAAGCTAGGTTTGTAAAATACGGGGATTTAATTTTATAATTTTTTTAATTTTTTTTTACATTCTGCTGTTTGGGTGTAGTTCCGTGCCAGTCACAGCGCCCTCTCCAGGCCTGGCATATGTACTACTTTTCAGGTCGCTTTGTGGATATATAAAAAAAAGGATGGGGGGGGGGGGGGACGACATGTCATATGTGTTGGGAATGCAAAGTTGCAGTAGTTCCTTTATCTACACAGAAAAAAAATCGCATTTTTGACTGTTTTCTATGATTACAAAACGGAGCGTTTTCAAAAAGTTGTGTTTTCAGTGACTCTGATCACCTTTGATGTTGCTGGTTTGCGGAAACGCAACTTGTCCCACCGGCTTCTTGGATAAACACCCTGATTAATGTGTTTTATAGCTCAGCTAAAACTCATTCATGTCACTTTTTTTTTTTTAAATCTCACTACTTGGCTCTGATTCACGAATGAAAGGGAAAGTGTGTTGAACATAACGGGACCGGGGTGGCGTGTTAATAGTGAGGCAGTGAGACCACGGCGTGTTATCGCATGTCGCCACGTCCTTAACCAGTTACAGCCTCAAAGGACTTGGCAGCGTCTCAAAGCTCACTGTGGTCTTTGATTGGCCAGAGTTATTCTCTCTCTCTCTCTCTCTCTCTCCCCCCCACCCTCGTGTTTTTTCACTGCTTCAGTTTAATAAAAAACCCACATGGAAGCGTCTCCAGAAGCTAATTTTGAAGAGTTTTTTCAAGTGAAGACAACGGGAGATGTTATCGAGTCAATGGATTCTCCTGGGACTTGGCGCTTTTATTTTGGCGGCCACCATTATAACGATCCAACTCGCTTGTGTACTTCCATTGTCAATGTTTATTTGCGTGGAAACGGACAGCGTTCAAACCACTTTGCATTGAAACGCGTGACGTTTCTGCTACAAACGGCGAGTTTTCCCTTCGTTTGTTCGTTCGTTGCATTTTATTTCCAACGTGACGCACGACAAAAAAAGGGAAAACGCTAACGAGGGAAACGTGTTCGAAAAGGAAGAAGCAAAACTCATTAACACTTCACTGTTTGAATCTATTTTTAAGCAACAACAAACTTGCAAACTCGGTAGAGCGCAGGCCTTCGCCAGCGCCACATTTATTTGTGGAACCATGTTAGCATGATAGCATGTTAGCTCATGTCGATGTCGATTAACTACAGTGAGCAACAGTAAAAACAGTGAGCAGGGAGCGTCTCCATGGCAACAGACGCTGATCTCCGTCTCATCCGCTTTGTATGGCAACATTTCTTTGCTGGGTTTTTTTTGGGGATCTTTTCGGAAACAGTTAGCCGCTAGCATCCCGTAATGTAATCGATTGCTCCTTTTGGATGATGAGGAATCGTCTCCGGTTGAGCAGTTTCTGAGAAAAGTTGGTAAAATGCATACAAAACCAACGAAGAAATACAAGCGGATGTGAGCAAAACGTTCTCGGTTGGCGACGGTAACGAGGCAAAAATAAATAAAAGTGGGCGAGCGAACCTAAATAAGCCGGTTGTGACGATAAACGCCGACACGGCACATCTTGGTGGGACGAGACGAGAACCCTGCAGAAGCGACGGCATGAGCTGAACCTCTGCTGTGGCTTTGGACCCGGTGCCAGCCGCTGAAGGCGGCTCCCGTTTGGGGTCTTCGGGGAAGACAAACATTCCTGCTGAGTTTCAAGGTCGTCCTAAAAAAAAAAAAAAAAGAAATTGCAGGTATGTGTGCAAAAGAGGCTTCTGAGATGTTTTGATTGAGCGCGGTCCGTCCAGAGCGCCGGGTAAACATCCTGTACGTTCAGAGGATCTCGCCCCGTTTCAAAGGGGAAGCGGCTTCACCGGGGGCGGCGGCTTCCCGCTCTTTTTCCAACAACGTTGTTTCTGTTCTCGGAGAAAACGTCAAGACGCCTCGAATCGCCGTCAACAACCTCCATCACAACATCTGGCGGAGGTGTTGAGTTCAAAACGTCGCTGCCGCATCTGTTTAAAGAAAAAAAATAAAATAAAATCAACTAAACTAATCTTTGAAGACATTAAATACACTAAATGTGTTTTTCTGTTGAGAGAAGCCCCCTAGTGGTGAGTGATTGTACTTTTAAACGGCTAATGAACTCTTTTATTAACATGCCTGTAAACAAATGCAAGCAGATGCTTCATTAGTCCCTTTTGGAAAATTAATGTTTTGTCGTTATTTTACACTTTTTTTTTTAATGTGTGGTTTCATTGCAAAAACAAACAGCGCCCACTTGTGGCCCGGCATGACAACTACAGTTTTCAGTTTTGTTTTGTTTTTGTTTTTTTTACTGCCGTTTCCGTAAACGGACGTCGTTTTGAAAACGTTGTCGTATTGGTGCAAAGTTTTTCTGAAATGAAAATGCGAAAAAATAGAAGACGTTTTGACAGTTGAAACGTCGTTTGAACGCGGCCGAAGCTGGAGTGAGACGAGAAGGTGGAGATTCTATATGGTTTGATCACTGATGGGTTGTTTGGAGTTCTTTAAAACGTGCAGAAGTTATAGAACATCTTTGGTGTGAAACATGAGGCTTGTGGGCCAGAAATGGTCTGTCGGCGGCTCCAATCCGGCCAAACGTCCAATAAATTGTGAAGATTTTAAGCGAAACATTTATTTATTATTTCTTCATTTTATTTATTTCTCATTTTTTCAACTGTTTCAGCTTTTTGAAACTTGTGCAACTTTTTGAAACTTGTGCAACTTTTTGAAACTTGTGCAACTTTTTGAAACTTTTTCAACTGTTTGACACTTTTTTCAACTGTTTAACACTTTTCAACATTTCAATAAGTTGCATAATTTTCAAAAAGTTGCACAAGTTTCAACTCTCACTCCAGACCAGAGACGGGCCGGCAGCAAAAAGCATTAGTTTGCCAGCAGCATTCACACTATCATGCATTTGCAGCGGGAAATGCAGATCTAGTTTATTTTATATTCTTTATTTATTTATTTTTCAATAACATTTTTTATTTCTTTCTTTATATTTTTTTTATTTTCTTTGTTTGTTTTTAAAAAATTGGTGTAAATTTTTTTTGTAATTTGTTTTATTTTTATTTATGTATATATATATATATTTAATTACATTTTAAACCATAGCAGACATAACACAGATCATTACAAACGAACTAATTTGCCTCCAAGCTGTGCTGTCGGGGCGAAGTTTGTAAAAAAAAAAAAAAAAAAACACCCATAATGCAACAGTTTGTACATTTGACCAGAAGGCTTCATTAAAACTGTCTTTACGTTGATGATAAACTCATTTTGTGGTGGTAATATTTAAATTTTACGAAAATACCAACATTTCCATCAGGTATACTATATACACTTTTTTTTTTTTTTTTTTTTTTTAATGTAGCAGTTTAAGCGTTCCACTCGAGGTGAAACTGGACTGAATTAAAACGTTTGACTTGAAGTCGCATACTGACACGATACTACCGACTCTTTGCCGTTTGGCGGCGGCGGTGGTGACGTCGTTGCTCCTCGCTGTAGAAAATGGCTCCGGGGGGGTTGGGGGTGTATTTTGGACGGAGCCCGTCCACCCCGACCGCCGCGGCTTTAACGGCCAAAGTCTCTGCGAGTATCACTTACCCTGAGCGGTGAGTCGCTGGGGGGTGGGGGGGGGGGCGGCAGCGGCCAGCCTGGATTCCACCGCCAAGTCCCTGGATATTACTTTCATATCGCAGATAACAAACAAACACAAAGGAAGGGAAGGAGCCAGCCGGCGGAGGGGGACGGGGTCAGGGTCGGGGGGGTGAAGGGGGAGGGGGGGTGACACTGTATACGGGGAAATTAGAACCTCAAAATAGAATCGGGGCCGTATTTCACGCTGGGCGTTGATAAGAGGAACACCTTTCCCATGTGGCGGCGGCGAGGAGCCGAACCGGAGCCTCGTCACTTGATGAGGATGAGACGTGAAGCGGCGGGTCGAGAATCCGCCGGGGTTCCCAATGTCTGCAACTGCAGCGTCGTTCCAGATCCGTGGCGCCGTTTCCGTGGCGCTAAAGCGGCGAAAGTGTTGTAATAACGTCTGCTCTGTGTCCAGTGAGACAGAAATTAACGTTAAAATCGTCTTTATATTTATAAAAGCTATTAGAGATGCATCAGTGAGACGATATAAATTGTAATAACTGGGAGTAATCGGACTATTGTAGTAATCCGATCTGACACTCTCGCCTCCAGGAATCCAGGATTACATACAAACATACAAACGAAGTGACGCAAGACCCAGACTTTTGTTTTCAAAACATCTGGTCCTGTCCAGTTTCCATTTCATTATTTAATTTCTCGTGAGAGTCACTCTGGCTCTTCACCGACTTCCTGCTGCCGCGATTTATGTTTATTGCCTTTTTGTCTCCCGCTGTCACTTCTGTTTTTTATTTAAAGGGGCCGTGTTATGCAAAATTCCCTTTCTAAAAAGTTTTCCCGGCAGTAAGAATCGTCTCCACATCTGGAACGACGCCCCAGAAGAGAAGAAAGTGTGTCCTCCCTCTCTCTTTTAAAAAGTGTGTTGCTCCAAGCAGCCAATCAGAAATCAAACCCTATATAGTGTCATCGGGGGTTTAGCCAATCACAATCAAGGTAGGCTCCTCCCCCCTTTGACTCCTCCCACAATCAGGCAGCTCTGCTCTGGCACATGGCGCCACGAGAGGAAGTACTTCCTCCCTCTTCCCATAGATGGGCGTTTGGGCGGAGCAATTTTAAATTTTTTTGTTTCCATGACAACGTGTTAAATGATGCACGTTTTGCGTGGTAATGGCAGAAACTTTCCAAAAGTTTCGGCGTGTGAAAACAGCGTTTCCATTGAAAACTGTTAAGCGAGGCTTTAATCGCCAGTTCAGTGCCGTTTCCATGACGACTTGAATAACGTGAAACGTTTTCAGAGTGCATAGAAAAGTCTCAACGGTTTGATCCCCTAGTGGACAAATGTGGAACAGCAGCAGTTTTAGAATAGAGCGTTGTTCCTCCCCAGGGGGAAACGCAAACTTACAACAGCTCAAGGTAAAAAGGTGCAGAAATTATAAAATTAAAGAGTTAAAATATGAAAACATATGTAAATATCTAAACAAGAGCAAAAAAAGAGCACAAAAAATAGAATAAGTAAATTGAAAAAAATTACAAATAAAATAAAACAATCCAGTAAAAAAGAAATCCTCTAAAAATAGAGTAAATTGACAGAATTGATGTACACACAGTGTAGACGGTAGAAACTGAGATGCAGTGCAGATAATTATTCGCAATTATTGATTATTATTAATTTTTCAGGGTCTTTCAGGTCCAGTTAAATCCTCTTTGACTCCTGATCTGGACGTTTTAATGTGTCGATGAGCTTCTCTCTTATTAGAACAGCAGTTTATTTTGAAGTGTCAAGTTAATTAACACAATAATGGCCACTTCCCAGAACCAAACCTTTTATTTTTGGAGGATATATGTTGGTTAAAAGGCGGGAATTAGTAGAAGAAAGTGTCTGATTGTGCTCAGACGGATAATTCTCCTCCACCAGGACGTAATGATTTACAATCAGAAACGAACCGAACGGAGGAGAAGACGGAGGTGAAGAGCTGGACAGTTGTGACTTCACTGCCTCACGGCTCGGGGGGGGGGGGGGGGGGGCAATGGAGCCTCGCTGGGTAATTAAGAGACACCCAGGCCTCACAAGGATATGCCGGTTGGACGAGAGAGGGAGAGAGGGAGAGAGGGAGAGAGAGAGAGAGAGAGAGAGAGAGAGAGAGCAGAAAGGGAAAGAGGGATTGAGAATGCAGCCCTATTGTGTTTCATGGGGGGGATTTGGACGGCGAGGCTCTGCTCCTGCGGTCCGTCCTCAGGCTCCGGTTACAACACCTGCCTGCCCCCCCCCCAACCCCACCCCCCCCCATCAGACCTCCACGTTACAGAAGCCTTCAAGGAAAGAGCCATTGTTGCATCATGTGCTATTTGTTGTATTTTTAACTTAAAAAAATACAACAGCAAAAAGAAAAAGTCCCTTTTATTCGTTAGATTATTAAAAAAAGTTCACTCGGTGCCCGCATTTTACTTTGAAATCACAGGAAATGTAAGTTTCTTCATCAAGTATATAGAAGCAGCACGGATGATGCCCAAATGTTGAATTATTTTCATCTTCGCCGGGTTTAGAAAAGGAGATTTTCCTTACAAACACCGTTTGATCAACACTTTAAATGACGAGAGGGAAAAAAATTAGATAAAAAAAAATAGATGTATATTTTACTGTAATTTATCATTTTTCTGCAGGAAACGTCATGAAATGAAGTCAAATTGAAACCCGCCCAAGTCGTAGGACTCGCCCTCGCATATTATTTTTGTCGGACGTTTGAGGACGAATCGCTGAGACCGAGTCTCCGATCAGACGTTTCAAAAGCACAGATTCCAAGCTTTTTAGTGGCGTTTGAATTTTCTCCATCGGCCGTCATAAACCAAAGTTGTAAAGAATGAAAAGAGCATTTTTTTTTCTAGATGGTTTCCACATCTGGAGTGCTCTGCTTTTGCTCTTATGGAGATATAATGGATAACGAGTGTTTGTGTGGCGAATCTGCTGGGAGGAAACGGAAACACTGAGCGTAACTTTTTATTTATTTATTTATTTTTATAAACGACAGATCAGGAGATGCATCGCTGCATAAATAAATGTCCCGGGTGGTTCTGGAAAGAGTTCCAGAAAAATGCCTGGAAATGGTTTTTTTTATGTAAATATTTGTGAGAGAATTTGAAATTAATACATTTATTGTTGTGTGATTTTGATTTATCTTTTTCATTTGGCAAAACGATTGGATGTGCATGTTTATGGTTGTCAGTTAAAACAAAAAATTTACTTTTTAATTTTGGGATTTTTTTGTTTTTTGTTGTACTTTTAAACGGAGTGTGTCCGTACATTATGTCAAAATGAAGAAATGCTTGTAGAATCACATAGGTGAGGTTGTGCTGAAAAAAAACGCTGAACAGTTTTTTAATATGAAACAAGAGTGAAAAATGTGTATTTTACTCTGGAGGAACGTCCCGGTTGGAGATTCACCAAACATCCGAGACTGAAAACTAAACTAAACACGGACGTGTCATTTAAAGCACCTGCCATTTTATTTAATGTATATATCTAATCTTTGGTGTGAAGAACCGACTTCCTGCCGACGTGAAGCGAAGCGCGATCGGACAGTTTGCGCCGACAAATGACCGTGTTGTATTTGGCGCCATATAAATAAAGTTGAATTTGAACTGTTTGCAGTTGGCAGGCGGTCGTCGCGTCGTCGTTCTGACCCGGAGAGACGATCTCACACCAACCTCTCTCCGCGTGTTTCCTCTTGGGGAAGCATGCAGGTTACATGCATTTATGTAATGCATAACCCAGGCGTGCGAACGGCCGTATCGTATGAGGGAAAGATATTTAGCGGCGACGGTATTTATAGCCGCAAATGTGGACGGACTCTTGGGTCTGCTTTTTTTTTTTTCTCGCCCTCCCATGGTGCCTCTTCTGTCTCCCGGCTTGTCTATATGTATACTGAGACATACTTGACCAGTGAAGAATCGCATGCAGGTGGATGCGATATTTTTATTATCACTTTTACGTATATTGTATATTTATATAACGTTTCTAGCATAGCGGTAAAAAAACGACTCATTCGCCCATCAAATCTTCATTTTTGAATTCAAAACTTGTTCCAAAGATATATATAGGCTTTACAAGCCAGATGAGATGAATTTTATTGCAGATTATTTTCGCACATTAACTCCAAAAAACGTACTGAAAAGATCCAACATGAGTGACGCTTCAGTTTTCAACATTGATTGAACATGTGAACTAATCAGCTGTCAGGACAGGCTATTTTTCCCATCATGCCCCGGGGCGGCACAATTGACAGCGGTGGCGCCGGGTGCTAAAACGTTGCAGCCGCTTTGATCTCTATGAAGTAGCTGCTGCCGTTCGCATGACGTCAAAAGCGAAACGTCCCTGAATCGCATGAGGAAACGATCTCGTTCGCTTTTGTTTTCCTGTTTGAATTATTTCACCCCCCCCAAGGGCGACTCGTCATTTAAGACGCCGCAGCGACACGCGCAGTCGCAATAAATGCGTGAATGTTGGGTTTTTTTCAATTTTTTTGTTAAAGTAACGTGTCTGTCGTTCTCAGATGTGGATCTGCTGGTTTGTAAACACAAGGGTCCGTCCTGCTGCACCCGGAAGATGGAGGAGAGCTACCAGCTGGCCGTCAGGCGAGAAACCATCCACAACATTTACTCCTACAGCTACGAGCTGGAGCACCTCCTCTCCGGCCACGCCGACGCCTTCCAGGGTGAGTTCTGTGTTTTTCTAGCCGGGGGGGGGGGCGTGGTTTGAGAAGATTCACCATTACTCATTTTGAAAATGTCTGACGTGTCGCAAACAGTGTTTCCATGTTGGGCCACAAGTGGGCGCTTGTTGTTGGTTTACCTTCGCGGGCGAACAACAAAGTTTCTGTCTATGAGTATTTATTTCTTTATTCATTCAGCTTTTCGCAAAAGCGGCTCACCCAAATTTCATGAAATTTTCAGGGTTGATTTATCATCGTCCAGGAACCAATCCATGAGAATTTGGGACGATAATAACGACTCGTTTCCAAATAAATCCCAAAAAGGTCCTATACCTCAAAGGAGATCAGCGTCTGTTGCCATGGAGATGCTCCCTGCTCAGTGTTTCACAGTGATGTAGCGACCTGAAATGCCAAGTAGGCGTCAATATGAGCTAACGGCTATCATGCTAGCGACGCTAACTCGGTTCAGCAATCAAACGTGGCGTTGGCGAAGGTCTGCGCTCTACCGAGCGTAGCTCTAGTTTCACAACCGCCAAGTCACACGAGAGCGTAGCGTCTGCAGAGTTTCCCGGCCAGAAGTCTTGAACGCAGCTTCCTGCCGACGTCGTCATGTAGCCGAACCCCAAGTCTTGTTTATTTACTTGCATGCGGAGGATAATATTTATTTGTAATTGCTCGCTTTAGGAAAAATAAGTCTGCAGCTCCCTCGTGATTGTGGTTGCTGGCGTGTTGTCAAGTGCAACTCAGAGTCCCGGCCCGCTCAGGACCCCCCCCCCTCCCCTCCCCCGGTGGATTTGGCAGCAGGAGCAGATTTGTGGAGTTGGATCACTCGGGGTAAACGAGAGACGAGGGTACAGAGGTCGTTTTCAGTCTGAACTCGATGCAGGAAAAGGAAAATCATAGTAGATTCGGATCGCGACGTTTGTTTATCGGTGTAGTTTTCATTGAGATTATTCTTGGTCGGTTCGGATTTCTGATTTTGCCTTAGATAAAATTTGCGCCGGCTCACGCTACGCCCAGACGAACGACGCCACCCAGCCCTGCGTCTTCTAATTGCAGTGTCTTTTTTAAACGTAAGAAAAAAAGAAGAAGAAATTCTGAAGTTATATTTCTGTTCCCACAGCCTCCGGTCTAATCCCACAGCGGCGGCGAGCTTTCAGGAAGCTCAGTACCATTCAATTACTTTTATAAGACGATGCACTTCCCGGGCAGTAAGATTTATTTCTGCCCGAGACGAGAGCGCCGCCGCTTCTCCTCTTCAATACAACGCAATCTTAGAAGTTGAGCCGCCGAGGTCGTAAAAAGTGTCTCTGGTCGTTCTTTTTCGTCCGCATTCGGCCCGACTTGACCCGGAGTGGGCCGGGTCAGGAATAGGAACATAATTACGTTTTTACAGACACGTTTTTCGCATTGTTTCCTGTAGTTTTTGTTGATTAAGTCCGATTTTGCAAAACCAGCGCAAGCAGGTGAACTGGACTTTCTGTTTACACGGCCACGTTTTGAAAACGATGTGCGTTTTCCACGGAAATGGCAGCAACACTGAACACGATGTCGTCTGTTGGGCCACGAATGGCGCTGTTAGATTTTGGGACGTTAATGGCGAACCGTTTCCGAACAAATCGGAAAGAAACGGCAAAAAAAAATACGTCCTCGTGGAGATCAAAGGAGATCGGCGTCTGTTGCCATGGAGACGCTCCCGCTCAGCGTTTCACAGTGATGTAGCTTCCCGACAAGGCGAGTTGACATCTATTTTAGCTAACGTACCTGGGACGCTAACGGATATGGCGTTGGCGAAGGTCTGCACTCTACCGAGTGTAGCTCTAGAATGTCTTTGACCTGTTGTCTTTGATGTGTTTCCTCACCACCGTTCAAACGCGAGCGTCTCTCGCAGCTTCGACTTCAAACACATTCGGTGGTGTTTTTTGTTTTCCTCTCCGCTCTTCATCACCATCAAGATCTTTCTATTCTTACCTCATGCCGGCGCCGTCGCGCTCGGAGCCGCGGATCAGGTGTTGTGCGTCTCCAGAAAAGGCCGGGATGGGAGAATAACGGTCGAATGTGGGGGTGTGACGGCGCTCGGACCGATGATGTCACCTGCCCTGGATTTTCAAGGCCTTCTAAGGACAGTCTGTTTGCTGTCTGAGTGGCTGCACTGGAATGTAAAGTAGCAAGTGGCTCATGTACAGCATGAAGTAATGAGAGTGTGATTCTGGCCGGCGACGCCGGTTCCGTTATTCACAGGCTGGACTGTCGGAAAAGGGGACGACGAGTCATTTTTAAACTCATCTGTTTCAGTTTGCTTGGACGTCTGACGTGTTCATGAGCCTTCTTTCACTCCCAAAAATGAAATTTGTCAAGAGGGTGTCATTGATTTCACCTGTTTCCCGTCAGACAGACCTTAAAGACTCGGGGCAGCCTCGACGCCCAGACTGAGCAGCATTACAAGTGAAAAGAAAATTGTTTTTTACGAGTGTGTTTTTAGGCATTTTATTGGTCTCTTTTAAACTTTCCACCTCCGTTTTCTATATTCGTTACTTGTGGCACAGGAACAGTTTTTATGCATTTTATTGCCCTTTTAAATGTTCCAACTCTTGTATATTTATAATGTGGCATCTAGACTGCACTTGCAAATTAATTGACAATAAAAACACTATTCTATTCTGTAGACTCTTTGATTATTTAAAAATGACCTATCTTTAGTTGCTAGCTACTTTCTTCTTTCAGCACATATCAAACAGTGAAAGCAAATCAAAAGCTTCTCGTTTTCAGTTTATTATAGTTGGATTACCACGGGCGTTGGTTGAAAAAACATTAACGTCATAGCAGATTGAATTATTAATGGTTATCACCTCGAGGTGCAGCACCCGGAGTGAACACGGCGTTTATTCTGCATGTTGTTGAAGCCGCAGGAACCTAGAAGTCGATCGTGTTTATCTGATAACTTTTCCAGCGTGTCGCCCCTATTTACTGCTGTGTCATCAGTTTTCATTAAAGTCATCAGAAATCCCATAGTGGGTCTGGTTTATGTTTTTTGGTAGTTTTCATTAAATTTTCAAGAGATTGATATTTTAAAAAAATATTTTATTTTATAATTTAATTTTATATATTTTTTTAGATTTTATGCACTTTTGTTATTTAATTTTTTAAAACTAAATAAATTTTATTCTTTAAGATACAATTAATTTTATTATTTTTTAAATTAAATTAATTAAATTTTTTAAGTTAAATTAATTTTATTATATTTTTTAAATAAAATTAATTGTATATGATTACACATAATTGTTTGTGTGTTTTCGGGCGTCTGTTCACACGACGACAATGGATCCACTGAGAATTTTACTTTTTTAAAAACGACACTTTACGTCACTTTACGCCACTTTGCTGGAAATGCTCAGGCAACAAATGAGCGAGTCGGTCAACAATAACAACAATGGCCGCCTCCATAGTTGACGGTTACCATAAAAACTTGGTCATCCTCCCATTGTTGATGTTCATTGTGTCTTGTTCTCTACTGCGTGTCTCAGGGTTCATTATTAAAAACTAAGAACAGCACCAACTAGTGGCCCGACAGGAAAAACATAGTTTTCCGCATTTCTGCAATGTAAATGTGGAACTTTCCAGAAATGAAAGCGCCGAGACGTCGTGAGTCAGGAGACGATGTGTGTGTTTGTGCTGGTCGGCGTCTGTTTTCACAGCCCAAACTGTCCCGCGGTGCTTTTGTCTTCTGTGGGCGTCGCCGTGTCAAGAACCTGACCCTCCAAACACGGAGCGCTTTTCCCCCGCAAAAGCTTCTGATACTTGATATTAAGGACGAGGCTCTGATCTTCGCCTGCAAAAACACCAATAATCTTTAAAAATCTGTTCAAGTCATCCAGATATCGCTCTTTTAAAAAATAAAAAATAAAAATCCGGAACCTGCCGCTCCCGGAATCCCACAGGCAGGTTGTGTCTTTTCACATAACAAACATTTCCCCCCCGTCGTCTTCGCCTCCGCTCCTCTTCTCAACCCCACCCAGGCTGGATTGTGGGTGGGGGTCGGACACGGAGCCCGGTTTGAGCTGGTTCCCATCGACTGTGACGGTTCACAGGTGTTAGTTAGTTAGTTGGCTAGTTAGTTCGTGGCTTAAGTTGAATCGGTTCTAATAGAAAATGTTCTGAACTACAGCTGGACCCAATATCATGCAAAGCATTATCAGAAGTGCGTACGTATTAATGCTAAACATGAGGCTCCAATCCGGCCAAACCACCAAGGAAACGGATAAAAACTTCAAAGACAACATTGAAAGCGAGCGACCTGCTATGAAACTCGCCTCAAAAAGCAGCTCGAGGAGAAGTTTTCTGGACATTTCACTGTATTTTGCACCAGAAGGTGGGACCTTACAAAAAGATTGTTTTACAAATCTTTTTCTTTCCCTGATTCAAAGGAAACTGAATTGTTAGCATTCACATTAAGAGCTGCACCGTTTTCAAAAACATTGACAAGGAATCCTCAATGGTTTGCATTTTTTAAAACAATGTTTAAAAAAAAAAATGTTGCAGGGCTTCTGAGGCATTAACCTGCAGTGCAAAACTCAAAATGTTTATAGTTCTCTCTCTGTAATAGCTATATAGCGTAGAGATAGCTATATAGGCAAACCTTGCAGTGCGCAATGCACTTGTTGTACGTCTGTCACCACAAATCCAAACCAATTCCAGATGACTGACGATACTTTTCTTTTTCTGTGAGAGAAGCAAGGCAGAGCGACGGAAGCTATGAAGCTACATGAGCTACGGTGCCACAGAAGCTACCAAAGCTACGGGAGTTTATTAAGCTACGAAGCTACAGAAGCTACGGGTGTTACAAAAGCTACGGCTGTTACAAAAGCTACGAAAGCTACGGGTGTTACAAAAGCTACGAAAGCTACGGGCGTTACAAAAGCTATGAAAGCTACGGGCGTTACAAAAGCTACGAAAGCTACGGGCGTTACAAAAGCTACGAAGCTATGAAAGCTACAGGTGTTACAAAAGCTACGGGCGTCACAAAAGCTACGAAAGCTACAAAAGCTACAGGTGTTACAAAAGCTAAAAAGCTACGGGTGTTACAAAAGCTACAAAAGCTACGGGCGTTACAAAAGCTACAAAGCTACAAAAGCTACAGGTGTTACAAATGCTACAAAAGCTACGAAGCTACGGGCGTTACAAAAGCTACGAAGCTACAAAAGCGACTGAGTTATGGAGTTTTTTAGGTTACTTTGGCACTATTTTCCCCGGTTGGACTGGAGACGAGATTCGACTGCATGGCGGCCTCTGAACGACGGTTTGACGTCTCTGGCTTGAAGTCGACTTCTGGCATCTGTTGAACATTAAAAGTAACATCAGACGGCTGATGAGCAGTTACTTCACTTTGTGTGTGTGTGTGTGTGTGTGTGTGTGTGTGTGTGTGTGTGTGTGTGTGTGTGTGTGTGTGTGTGTGTGTGTGTGTGTGTGTGTGTGTGTGTGTGTGTGTGTGTGTGTGTGTGTGTGTGTGTGTGTGTGTGTGTGTGTGTGTGTGTGTGTGTGTGCGTGTGTGTGTGACAGGTGGGTACGATGAGCAAAAAGAGCGATAGGCAGGCGTTGGGAAAGCGCTGACGCCCCGGGTCCCGGGTGTCACCGATACGAGCGGCTAAAGGCCACGGCATGTGTGGGCGAAACAGAAAAGTTGGAGAGAGAGAGAGAGCCCATCGCTCCATCCCTCCTCTCCTCCTCTCCTCTCTCCCTCCATCGCGACTGTCTGGAAGTTCCTCCTCCGTCGCTCACGCCATCATTTCTGTCCGCACACTTCACGTCTGCGAGGATTCCTCTCTCTCTTTCTCTTTCTCTGTCTCTGTCTCTGTCTCTGTCTCTCTGTCTCTCGGTCTCGGTCTCGGTCTCTCTCTCTCTCTCTCGGTTTCTCTCGGTCTCTCTCTCTCTCTCTCGGTCTCTCTCTCTCTGTCTCTCTCTCTGTCTCTCTCTCTCTCTCTGCAGATGTTTTGACCGCCGGCGGCGCCGTTCTTGCTCCAGAGGCGAACGCCTGGACCGGATCGCGCCATGAGCTCATGCTCAAATTAGGGAGGACGTCCGGTATCCGTCCCGTCGAGTCGCGGAGGGACGGCGTGTTTATGGACCTAATAGAGGAGCGAGTGTGTGTGTGTGTGTGTGTGAGAGAGAAACTAGCCTCTGGACTCTCCCGACGAGACGTGACACATCGGGGACAGGATGTGTCCCTCGGTCCGGAGACGTCGGGACACGTTTCCGCGGCGTTTTGAGTGCAAAAAGTATCGTTTTGGCCTTTTCGTTACAGAAAAGTTTCAGGTTTACATGACAACATTTTGAAACCGATGTCCGTTTTTACACTAAATGTCATGTAGTTGGCGTTCCCGGCCACAAGCGGCCACTGGTGGTCGATTTAGTACTGGAAACACACACACACACACACACACACACACACACACACACACACACACACACACACACACACACACACACACACACACACACACACACACACACACACACACACACACACACACATTATCTTGATTTAATGTCATTTATTTTATTCCTTTGTGTCAAAGTGAATAGTCGTGTTTTATTGGTGCTGTTGTGAAGAAATCCGTCTCATTGTCCAGCTACTGAGCATGTGCGGAGCGTCTCCCGTCTCCATGGCGACGGGGCCCAAAGCTTTTCGTTTTTTTAGCGAGACCCAAAGCGCTAAGTTTTTTTTTTTTTTTTTTTTTACTTGAAACTGTGTGTGTGTGTGTGTGTGTGTGTGTGTGTGTGTGTGTGTGTGTGTGTGTGTGTGTGTGTGTGTGTGTGTGTGTGTGTGTGTGTGTGTGTGTGTGTGTGTGTGTGTGTGTGTGTGTGTGTGTGTGTGTGTGTGTGTGTGTGTGTGTGTGTGTGTGTGTGTGTGTGTGTGTGTGTGTGTGTGTTAGCACGCTGCCAGACGCTGCCGCCATGATTCAATATAAATACCCCTTTTTTCTATCATAACATCTCTGACACCACTTCAAACACCCCCCCCTCCCTCCCTCCCCCCCCCTCCCACCCCCCCGCCTCTCAGCCAGTTTCAACAAAAGCCTTATTGGTGTTGACAAACCCTCATTAGTGTTTCCACGTCGTGAGTTTTACTGCGTCTTCAGCACAACGACCTCCATGTTCACAACGTTTCCCCGGGACTTTTTTGTTTTCTTTTTCTTATTTTTTTTCTCTCGTCCAAGAGAATTTTTCTGGAACTCAGTCCGTCTGGTTCGCTGCCGGGGTTTGTCCTCCGGGTGCTGATTGGTCGAACCGGGCTGTCATTTCTTTCCTTCTTTCTTTCCTTCCTTCTTTCCTTCCTTCTCTCTTTCCTTCCCTCCTTCTTTCCTTCTCTCTTTCCTTCCTTCTTTCCTTTCTTCCTTCTTTCCTCCTTCCCTTCTCTCCTTCCTTCTTTCCTTCCTCGTTTCACTGACCGATCCCAGAAGCTATAAAGTGTGGAAGTGTACACACACACACACACACACACACACACACACACACGATCCACATGCAGCATCCAGCAAGAATTATTTTAGTTTAATACAAGAACATTTTCATTTTATAAAAAAATTATCCTTTTTTTTTTTTACATTTTCTTTGATAAACTACAGAAAAGCTTTGATGTTTCGTTGCCTGTCGATGGGTTCGTCCTCGGGAGTTCTGGGACCCGGGGGGTTGTTGAGGACTGGATGTTGAGGACGTAGTCGGTGTTTCCAGGAAGTATCGCCGTGCAACATCTCTCCACCTCTTATTCCTCCACTCCCTCTTCAGCACTTCATCACTCCCACGTTCAAGTCCTCGTCCTCGTCGTGTCCCGCGATGGACGTCCTCCGCTCTTTCCCCTTTTCGTTCCCGGCTCTTTGGTTCCTCGTGGGCCATTAGAGGCGTCCCCGCGGTGCTCTTCAGTCACGGATCATCTCGTCCTCCGTTGTGTTCGGCAGAACGAGACGCAATAAATGTTAAAAAAAACAAAAAAAACCCCACAGTGTTCCAAGTCTGCTTCTGTGATTGATGCTGGATTCTATCTGCAGGACAAAACGAATACCGAGTCTTTTCTTCATTGCTCTTTCATGGGTGAGACGTACGGAGCAATTTGTTCTTTAATAACTTTCTTTTGATTCATTAAAGTTTTGGCTAAAATGAAACGACGAAAGGGCCAATAAACCCCTGATTGAAACACATAAGTGGCCCTTCGTCGGCTGGATTCACAATAAAAAAGCTTTGGCCACACCTGCTCAGGAAAAAGTGGAAAATCCTTCATTAGGGCTGCTTTCATGTTGGATTGGTTCCACACCTCCGAGTCCCGTCAAGCGTCTTTCATGTTTAATCCCCATGTCGGCCTTTCCTTCTGCTTCAAAGTCACTTCTGGGTTATTTGTCACCAGTTTTCACTCATTATGACGACTTACTGCTTCGACACGGTCGATCCAAAAAAACGCAGATCCCATCATATTTAGACTTTTATGTACAAAGCTAATTTTTCTCAAGTGCTTTTTCCCTTTTCATTCCTTTTCGTTTTGCGGGGTTTTTTTGGTTGTATTTTTACAAACCGCGAAGTTTAATAATGCTGTAAAAACGTACGACTAAATGAAGGTAAATATGTTCTATACATCAAAGGCGTCAAAGGCCTTTGAGCTTTGGGGCCACATGCAGCTCCAATATCACCTCTGGTCAAAAACAGCCATATTAATGAATTAATTTAAAGATTGAATTTGTTGTGGTGCAGATTATACATTAAGAAAATGTCTATTTTCACAAAACCAAACAATTAATGCAAAAATGTCCTAAAATCTAAACACAAATTTAATGCTGCAAAATTCAGTCTGAAATTTGAGGTTTTTTATTTATTTATTTATTTTTTAACGTGTTTTCTTTGGTTTTGGCCGGATTGAAGCGTCTTTTTTTCTCTCTGCGATATCAGAAGTGTTGAAACTTCCAGTGGACCACCTGAACACTTGCGCCCCCCCCTCTCCCCCCCCCCCCCCCCCCCCTTAAATCGAGTCGCCATGCAGCTCGTGTCGCCGGCCCAGTGAAGTGTGCAGCTGTTCCAGCTGCTGCTCCAGCTGCTGCTCAGGCAGCCGGTGACTTTCCACCTCGTCCTGTCGAATGATGCAGCGCTTCAATCTGTCCTACCTTGATTTTCATGGGAGGACGGCGATGATGATGATGATGATTTAAGCACAACCGAAGCCAAACCTCAGCTGTGCCGCTCACCAATAGTACCAGTATACAAGATACTGTCAGGAGATTTATTTTAAATTTAATTAAAAGTTGTACTGTGGGGAGTGTCTTTCTATATTAGGGTCTGAAAGTGCATAAACCATAGGTATTATTATTTTTATTTGTCAACCTGGACGGATGCCTTTTCGAGGGCCTTAACATGTTTAACTTTTCGTGAATCTTTGCACAGTCCTCAGTTCCGGTGAGAATTTCGATGATTCGGGGGGGTAGTTACACATGTGACTTGTAAAATGGCTCAAGGGCGCCACCTGCCAAATTGGAGAAAGGTACCCCCAGAATCCCGTTTGACCAAAAGCTGCACTCGTATGCAACAGACCGAGACAAACAAAGTCCTCTCATACGGCCAAACTGAACAGGAAGTCGACAAGCGAGCTAAAATCATTAAGAAAGTACGTTTGAGTC
>NC_137659.1:1178545-1221045 GCF_963422515.1 Blennius ocellaris
GGCCAAACTGAACAGGAAGTCGACAAGTGAGCTAAAATCATTAAGAAAGTACATTTGAGTCGTCTGTTGTTTAATATGAACGAACAAAAGAGAAGTGAGTGACTGCGAATCCCTCAATGCCTTATATGAGGGTTTCAGTCCATCGAACCTCCGGCCGGCCCTCCACATTTCCCCTTTATGGTATCAGCAGTTTGAACGGGCCTCTCTCCTCCTCCACCTCCTCCCCCTCCCCCCCCCCCCTCACCCCCTCACCCTCCCTCACCTCACCCTCCTCTGTCCCCCTCATCTACTCGTTTCCCGGCCCTTCGATCATGTTCCCTACTTTGGCCTCCTTCGGTCGCCACATTACAGCCGACGTGCCCGAACGCAGCTGGTGTCCGTGGAACTGTTTGTGTTTGACACTTTTCAAACCGCTTGACTTTTTAATCACTGCAGTGCTGATGGAAAAATGAGAACCCCCCCACCGCACCCCCCCCCCCCCCCCCCCCCCCCCCCCCCCCCCCCCCCCCCCCCCAACACCCACACCCACTGCCCCAACAGACCCCCGATCCCATTATCCCACCTGTTAGTCCCTCGATCGGACAAGACGAGCAAATGAGGTCCTGCTTTTTTCGGGGAATGTGCACATAGTTTACACACACACACACACACACACACACACACACACACACACACACACACACACACACACACACCACACACACACACGTACGTGAAGTTTCCCGTCATCGGCCCGTGAACTCGCCGTGTCTCTGGCTTCGGCGCCGCCCGGCGGTTCTTGTAGGTCAAATGTGTGCGAGCGTCACGTCTGCGCCGGCCGTTTTTGACGGATGAGTCATGCTCCGCTTTAGACTCCAGACGTGTGTGTGATGAATCAACAGATTGATTCAAAGACGTATTAATAGTTTATTACCATTAAACTGGGAGATTGTGTGACAGTGCAGCACCCCCCCCCCCCCCCCACCCCACCCCCCACCCCTCCGTAACCCAAGATGACCAGCGCTGCGTGGAGAGGATGGCCCTATATACAGTATTTCTTCTAATTAAAACCAGGATATGTAATCTCCACACGTGTCACTGTGTCACATATCTGCAGGGTGACCCGTGTGAAACCCAAGCCGGCGGTGGGATTAAAAATGCTTCGCCTGGGAAGACGGTTGGTCAGGTTCGCTTGGGACCCGTTGCCCAGAGGGGAACGGCCTCCAGCCACCGCGGTATGAGAACCAAGCGTCTCCAATCTCATCACGATATCGCCCCGGCGTCTCCAAATACATGCAAACGCTCCCAACGTCGCCAGACGGACACGTCGGCGATTCGGAGCCGAGTCGATGTCCAGATTTCTTGAGTGTTTTCAGGGATTTGTCGTTTCTGATTCCGAGTTTGCGCAATAATGGGCTCAGAGGTTGTGTCTTTTTCCGTCGCACCAGTTGACGGATAGACTATTAAGATAGAACAAGTTCGGTTCTGCAGGATTCTCCCCCCTCTGAGTCCTGGTTCTGTGGTAAAAAACACATGCAGCAATCAGAACTGCTGCTACTATATTCGTAACGTAAAATCAAAGAGCTCCTCTGGAGACCCTCGCGGTGTTAAACTATCGGAGGTGAATGTGTTTCTCGGGGAATCAGGGGGGGTGATTCTATAGCCGTGAGCTCAACCGTACAGTCGGCATTGTGCTTATTTGGACTCTGTAATTACGGCAGCTCCGCCATAGAGACACTTTAGCTTTAATTGTGCCAGTTAAACACTGGGTTGTCGTGCAGAATGTAAAGTGGAAATAGCTTCTTATGATCTGAAACCCCAGTGGTCTCGGAGACGGGCCTTGGCGTTGGCGTTGGTGGAAAGATATGGAGTGACGTCCCATAAGCTGGAGTCATGAACACACGGTGGGTTCAAGCCCGTAGGCACCTCCACTGCTTGTTTAAAAGTTGAAGGTTGAAGGTGTATTGTCATGTGGAACGGCCTCGGTCCAGCCAGACTTCCCTTCCCAGGGAGGCTTACGGATGGCCGACGGGGGTGACATGGTAATGATAGCCACCCACGAGCGTCTGAGTCGCCTGCGGTCGGGCCCAGATTTAGTCTCCGTGGTCAGACGGAACAATCAGACGAGCGACTTTCATGCAGCCTGAAGGAAAAAAAACAACCCAAAAAACAAGTTGCCGTGGGTTTCTGGAGTCCTGTTCTCACCCTGTCTCCCAGAACCCGGGACGTGCAGCCAAACCCACAACAATTGGGAGTTGGCGAAAGATATTTCGGAGCGTGGGAGACGGAAGGAGGTTTCCGGGGTTGTGTTGGTCTTGATGAACTCGGTTGGAACACGCGGTGCGCGGCGTGCCGAGCCGCTGCCGGTTGCCGGCGGCTCTGCTGGGCTCCTGTGGACCAGTTTCTATTACGCCACGTCGGCGATACTTCATGCAATGCGTGCTGAACGCAATACGGCAATTAGGAGATTTTCCATCCGGCCCTATCCTCGGGAGCGTCGCCGTCGGCGGGGGAACTTTCTCAATTGCGGAGATCGGTTTTTTTTGTGTACGATTTGCATGTTCTGCCCGCGTTTATGAGTTTTTACCAATTTCTTAATAACTAATCATACTTTATCAATCCCCCCCGGGGAAATACCTTATGCGTTTACCCATGCGGTGGGTAGGACCTGCCGGCCGTGGGGAACTGAACCTGCAAACTCGTTTTTGGCAAGCCTGCTCAGGGTGACTCCGTGGCAGAAGATGTTGAAAGGGAGTTGATTGGACTTCCTGTGTTTCCTCCTGGAAATAACTTCTGGTGCCTTCATTGAACCTTGTGAGTCTTATTTCACTCAATATGGCTTCTCTTTATGCTCTACGTCTTTTTTGTTTTTTTTACCGGATTACTTCTAATAGTTTAAAGGAGAGATTCTTTGATGTTATCTGTGATGTCAGGGTCGATCTTGGCCACGCCCCCTCACCCTGGTTCATCGTCCTTGAACCACGATCCAACACTCGTGGTCGTCCTCTTTTGTGTGAACGATACTGATTTCTTACCAGCCTATTATATGATTTTCCCTTCTGCGGTGATCTGACATGGCTGATTTCAGGTTTTCCTGTTTGGTTTCCTCCTCAATTGCTCTTGTTTGTTGTCTCACTGTTTTCTTCTCACACTCCTGTGACAAATCAGGAGGATTTGTCACAGGACTACGGTGGCTCTGGAGGGCCAACAGCACAACGCAATAGCAAAAGTCACGACACAACAGCAAACGGCTGCAGCGGTCAGAGAGCAGGCTCTGTTTCCAGACAACGATATTCTCGGGTGGCATTAATCACAATCGTCACGTAGCAGCATTCTACTTGTGTGTAGTGTCTAAACTCATCCCTTCCGCAAAACGCAACGCACAACGCAATAGCAAAAGTCACGACAAGACAGCAACAAAAGTCACGACGTGATGGCAAAAGTCACAATACACAAAAGTCACGACACGATGGCAAAAGTCACGACATGATGGCAAAAGTCACAATACACAAAAGTCACGACACAACGGCAAAAGTCACGACATGATGGCAAAAGTCACGACATGGTGGCAAAAGTCACAATACACAAAAGTCACAATACACAAAAGTCACGACACAATGGCAAAAGTCACGACATGATGGCAAAAGTCACAATACACAAAAGTCACGACACAGTGGCAAAAGTCACGACACAACGGCAAAAGTCAACACAACAGCAAAAGTCAACGCAGCAACAAAAGTCACGACTGCAAAAGTCACAATACACAAAAGTCACAATACACAAGTCACGACATGACGGCAAAAGTCATCGCAACAAAAGTCACGACAGCAAGTCACAATACACAAAAGTCACGACACGACGGCAAAAGTCACAATACACAAAAGTCACGACACAATGGCAAAAGTCACGACACGACGGCAAAAGTCAGCACAACAGCAAAAGTCACGACACGACAACAAGTCACAATACACAAGTGAGAACACAACAGCAAAAGTCAACGAAGCAACAAAATTTGCGACACGACAGTAAAAGTCACGACACACAAAGGTTCGGTGCAGACGAGCGACTGCCTCAGTTTGACGTTTGTCTGGCAGGAGTGATGTAATTTATTCTCATCGCTGTTGGAAAAGAAAACACTGGTAAACGAACAAAAGGCCGTCGTGAGTCGATGTGAAGCTTCAGGTTTCTGCCTCCGGGTTTGTCGTTTGGACGACAGACGACCGAGTCGACGTTGCTTGGAGGAAGAATCGCTCCTCGACCCGTTAAACTCGATCAGTCGCAGCTTGTTCAAACAGACGATTCAGGATTTTTCCCTGATTCGGAGACGATGAATGGAGGCTTCCTGGGTCGGAACAAATTATGAATGCGCGGCACCTCGTTTCTCTCCGTCAGACAGACGCACGTCATCGCCTCTCGTTTCTCGTTGGACGCGTTGGGAGGAGGAAAGCTGGACTCCTTCTATACATCCAGAGGATTCCATGTTCGCAGTGCAGAGCCGGGGAAGTGCTCTGGGCCCGGGGGCCAAATGAATCCAGATGTCAGACCATGTTCTCAAGGTGGAGTCGACTTGTACAGTAGTTGTTTTTCCTTGTTAAAAAGTTCAGTCGCTTCTTTCGATTTTTTTCCTGGCAGTCTCCCGCTCTCTTTTCCCCTTTTTTCCTCCTTTCATGTTCTCTCTCTCTCTCTCTGTCACTCTCTTGGCAAATGGAAACAAGCTTTTTTTTTTTTTAATAACAAGTACGGATGTCTTAAAGATTCAGCGATCCCGTCATAAACCCCTCGGCGAGGTTTGGATCGCGTTATGAGGCCGAAGATGAGAGAGAGACTTCGGGACGGGCTTCAGAGACTTTCGGCGTGCAGACGAGACGCTGGGTGGGGGGGGGGGGGGGGGGGAGATTAAACCGTGGCATTTTCTGAGCACGATAATTTTATAATAACATTATGTAATGCCGTGTAACCCAAGCCCGCGGTTACATCTCGCGGCGTAAACGTCCTGCGGGGCATTGAGGCGTCCGCTGGCAGCCGAGCAGAGAGACCTCACACCGGCAGGCGCAGCCAGAACTGCATCCAAGACAACAAGACTGTAGAACAGCAACAGTATGTGCAGTAACCCCACTCTATCTACGTCACTCTATCTACGTCACTTTATCTACGCCACTGCAAGGCATTCACACTCTTGAGATTCTGTTTCTGTTTACTCTGTACGTTTTTCGAATCGCTAAAACTCTGGCAATCTTCACCCGTTCGTAATCATTCCAATATCAAATCGCGAAGCTTTTTCGGCACTTTCCGGCTACGTTCCCGCTTTTTGAAATCTCGTCAACTTTTTAAAATATTTCAACTTTCGTGCCACTTTTTACCAATGTTAACGGATGGAGAAATGTTTAACTAGCGACAACTTCTTCAACCATTCAACTTTTAAACTGTTCAACTTTGTCAACTGTTTTAACTTTTTGAAACTTGTGCAACTTTTTGCAACTTTTACAGCTGACCCTTTTTCAACTGTTTGACACTGTTTCAACTTTTTGAAACTTGTTCAACTTTTTTCAACTGTTTCAAACTTTTTGAAACTTTTTCAACTGTTTCAACTGGTTCAACTTTTTGAAACTTGTTCAACTTTTTGAAGCTTTCCCAACTTTTTTCCACTTTTTTTCCACTTTTTCAAAGCATTCCAGTCCACCTGCCGCAGGCAGGCAGCAAAAAGCCTTACAGTTTGCATTCACACTATCATGCATTTGCCTTGGGAAATGCAGATCATCTAGTCTTATCTTATCTTCTCCTCGCAAACCTCCTGACGCTTCTTTTTTTGAATTTTCCTCCTCGTCCAATCGCTCGTTTGACATCTCTGGAGCTCAGAGAGAAACTTCTGACCTGCAGTCAGACCTCATGTCAACCCAACCGACGTAAACAGACTTGTTGTTGTTTCACTGCTGCTTTAAAAAAAAAAAAAAAAAAACCCCCGTTTGGTAGCGTTGGACGTGTTGGCGGGACGACGACTCATTGGGCCTTTTAGGAGTCGGGTGGAGGGGTTGGGGGGGGGGTGGTGGGGGGTGGGTGGGGGGTGGGAGCGACTCATATTAGTGCAGCTGTTGAGGGGGGAAGCATGGCTGTTGTTATCCTTCTGTCTGTGAGCAGGGCGGGGCCGGACACGCACAAGTAAACACACAAAAGACACACAACCGCCGGACCAGAAATAGATCGATCACAGGAAGGACACGCCGTCGTGAATGGATCCGAAAGTGTTGATGGTATAAGTGCGGCGTGTGTGTGTGTGTGTGTGTGTGTGTGTGTGTGTGTGTGTGTGTGTGTGTGTGTGTGTGTGTGTGTGTGTGTGTGTGTGTGTGTGTGTGTGTGTGTGTGTGTGTGTGTGTGTGTGTGTGTGTGTGTGTGTGTGTGTGTGTGTGTGTGTGTGTGTGTGCACTCCCACACTTTATAGCTTCTGGATCAGTCAGTGAAACGAGGAAAGAAGGAAGGAAGGAAAAAAAGAGAGGAGGAAAGAGAGAAAGAGAAGGAAGGAAGGAGAGAGGGAAGGAAGGAAAGAGAGAAAGAGAAGGAAGGAAAGAGAAGGAAGGAAGGAAAGAGAAGGAAATAGAGGAGGAAGGAAGGAAAGAAAGAGAGAGAAGGAAATAGAGAAGGAAGGAAAAAAGAGAGAAGGAAGGAAAGAAGGAAATAGAGAAGGAAGGGAGGAAATAGAGGAGAAGGAAGGAAGGAAGGAAAGAGAGAAAGAGAAGGAAGGAAAGAGAAAGAGAAGGAAGGAAGGAAGGAAAGAGAGAAAGAGAAGGAAGGAAGGAAGGAAAGAGAAGGAAATAGAGGAGGAAGGAAGGAAAGAAAGAGAGAGAAGGAAAAAAGAGAGAAGGAAGGAAAGAAGGAAATAGAGAAGGAAGGGAGGAAATAGAGAAGGAAGGAAGGAACGAGAGAAGGAAAGAAAGAAAGAAGGGAGGAAATAGAGAAGGAAGGAAAGAAAGAAGGGAGGAAATAGAGAAGGAAGGAAGGAAAAAGAGAAGGAGACACAAAAGACACAACTGCCGATCACAGGAAGGACACGCCGTCATGAATGAATCCGAAAGTGTTGATGGTATAAGTGCGTCTGCTGTACACGGAGTGTGTGTGTGTGTGTGTGTGTGTGTGTGTGTGTGTGTGTGTGTGTGTGTGTGTGTGTGTGTGTGTGTGTGTGTGTGTGTGTGTGTGTGTGTGTGTGTGTGTGTGTGTGTGTGTGTGTGTGTGTGTGTGTTGGCGCCCCCGGTCCCCCCCCTGCAGTTGCCGCTGCTCCTTCATGCCCCGTCGTGCTTCCAGGCTGACATCAACACCCCAGAGAGGAGCTGAACACGCACGGCGCTCCACTGCGACGCCGGCGTGGGTCCGGAGGTTCTGTGAGACGCTGACGTAGGAGAGGCGGGGGGGGGGGGGTGGGTGAGAGAGGGGCGGGGGGGGGGGGGGGGTTTCACATCGGAGGCGATGACCTCAATCACCTCGGGGGAGTTTCTAAAAACACCCAGAATTCAGTTCCCAAAAAAATGAGGCAGAAGCAATGCTATTAATCACATTTTAGAGAATTAAAACATTTTAACAGACCGGATGAACTTAAATTGATCGTCGAGATCGTTCCAACAACTGACGTGCAAACCTCTTAAACTAGAATATCCTCTTCTTGAATTTAAAGGATTAGATCCCGTTCGCATTTCCAGCAATTTTAACTTGCGTAAACTTGTAAATTTTTAATTGTTTGGATCTTATAAAGAGTCGATTTGTCGATTCATGGAATTATTTATTCTCATTGCTCTTATTTTGTAGGTCAACGTCTGGGTCTCGCTAAGTTTTACAAGCATTTCCCCAAATTCCTGAGCAATATCATAAGTTAGGGCTGTGTTCAGTGCCGTTTTTCGTAATTATGTAATCTACGAATATATCGACTTGACGTGCCGTACATGTGCCTGATGATCGATTATTATTATTATTATCCCCAAAAACTTTGTTCTTATCTCAGTTCCATTCAAACTGTACAGGTGTGTGTGTGGCTTCATCACAGAAACTACCAACAGTGCCAACTTGTGGCCGAACATGTCAACTACATGATTTTCCTCGCTTCAGTCTGTCCATTTTTAAAACTAGTCTTCAAACCCATTTTTATTCTTTGGCTTTTACAGCAGCGTGAGACTCTGCTCTGGTTTTAGTGCCTTCATTTTTTCTTTATTGTTTTAACTTTTTATGTTTTGTTTATTGTTTTACCATCTGATTGTTTTTATTGCTTTAACTTTTTTATTGTTTTAAAGTTTTTATGTTGCCTCTTGTATGTTTATTTCAACGTACAGCACTTTGTCTCGGCTACGGCTGCTTAAAGCGCTTTATAAATAAAGTTGAGTTGAGTCGTTGCCGTGGAAACCTTGACTCGAACCGTTATGTAAACGTGGCCTACGTCCGTGTCTCTGTCCTTTTTTTACTAAAAAAAAAAAAAAAAAAAAAAAGTTTCTCCCTTCCATCTGGACGTCTTGACAACGGCTTCAGTCCGTCACCGATCTGGACGATGTCATCGCCGCCGTCGAGCCAAACTGATTGTGGTTATCACCTTTAAGATACGCTGTCGTCGTGACTTCATACGCGACGACATCCAACCGCATCCATCAGCCCGACTCGCCGATACGCGCCGAGCCAAGCGCCCCTGGTCCGACGCCAGGCCTCCGGGTGTGCGTCTGCCGGTTTCGTGGAAAACCTGGAAAAAAACGTGGAAAAACTCTTAAATCTTTCTGATTAAATCATGGGTGAAATAAAGACTTCCTCTCATTTGTCTCTCCGATTTCTCTCCCCCCCCCCCCCTCCAGACATGTTCCAGTACCTCCTGTCGTTCTCCCAAGGCCACCTGAGCTCCCTGCTGGAGGGAACGTACGCCGCGCTGTCCCGCCAGGCCTTGCCCCACGTCAACCAGCTCTTCTCCTCCCTCTCCCTCTACCTCCGCGGGGCCAACGTCTCCGTGGAGGCGTCGGTCCACCGCTACTTCAGCGACGTCTTCCCGCTCGTCTACACGCGCCTCATCAACCCGGGCATGGCGGGCGGCGGCGGCGGCGGCGGCGTTGCGGGCGGCGACATGACCGACTGCCTCCGCATGATCCGGCAGGACGTCAACCCCTTCGGGCCCCACCCGGCCGCCATGGCGCGGGAGCTGTCGGGGGCGCTGGGCGCCGGGCGGCAGCTGGGCCTGGCCCTGGAGGAGGGCCTGGAGGTCGTGAACGCCACCGGGCACGTGGGCCTGAGCAAGGAGTGTACCAGGGGCCTGGTGCGGATGGTGTACTGCTCCCACTGCCGCGGCCTGACGCTCATCAAGCCCTGCGTGGCCTACTGCCAGAACGTGATGCGGGGCTGCCTGGCCAGCGCGGCGGAGCTGGACCCGGCCTGGAGGCGGTACGCCGGCCTGCTGGAGCAGCTGACCCACGCCATGGCGGGCCACCACAGCCTGGAGCTCGCTCTGCTGGGGGTCCGGGGACACGTCAACGAGGCGCTGCTCCACGCCCAGCTCCACGGCCCGCTCATCACCGCCACGGTGAGTACCCTGCCGCTCCGGCGGAACGGCGGGCGAGACTCTTTAACGACGCATGCGAAATTCGCGAAAGTCTCCAAACCCCCGGGGGGGGGGTTCTTGGTTCGACGTTGTTGTTTTACACGTTAAAACCTTGGCAACCGTGGAGTGTATTGATTGGAGCGCCTTCACAGGCTGCCTGTGGGCTACGGGCTGGTTTTTTTTCTCTTTCCAACAAAGAACTCTACATACGGCGTTAATGTTTGTGCCGAAACCGTTGAGAGAAAAACAGAAAGACCTTCGCTTCTCTTCAGAGCTGCAGGCTGTTATTTTAGCTTCTGCCGCCGTTACTTGAAAGACGACGAACCTCTGAACAGTGGATAAGATATTAATTGCGCGACGATTCGGTCTCTCGGCTACGAACGCGCATCGTGTTGTAACAGTTTGCGGTTCGTAAAGACGATGTCGTTCCCGGCGTGGTGACGGTTCAGGGAAAAAGCAGCCAGACGGTCGTAATTAGAGCGAACAGTGAAAATTGTTTTTCTTTTTAACAGTTTGTCTTGGATTTAGACGCTTGTGTTCATAGGAGCCATTATGGTTAGAGCTTTTCAAGACACACACTCCCGACCCTTTGTGTTTACTTTATTCTGTTTTTTTTTTTATTCCATTAATTTACCAAAAAAAACCCAAAAAACTTCAATTCAGCAAAAGCTATTTGGTGGCGACGCTTTACACATTTGAAAATGCATTTGAAAGTTGTTTTTTTTGTGTTAGTGTCAGTTTTGTGTCGGCACTTTTTGAAAAAACTGTAGTTTTCGTCTTGGACCACTGGATTGTTCTGTTACCGATGTAAAGTTTTCAATTTAGTTATGATGAGTGCCACTGGTGAGATGATTTAAAAAAAAAAAAGAATAAAATCACCTTAATTTAGACAAAAGGATGTCATCGGGGGTTTTAGCCAATCACAGTCAAGGTAGGCTCCTCCCCCCCTTTGACTCCTCCCACAATCAGGCAGCTCTGCTCTGGCACATGGCGCCACGAGAGGAAGTACTTCCTCCCTCTTCCCCATAGATGGGCGTGTGTGTGGGGGCGGAGCCAGTCCAGCTCACACAAGACACAGCAGATTCTGAATGTCGCTCGCTAGGATCCGATATTCTAATGGAGGAGAAAATCGAGGAGAAGCTGGAAACTTTAGAATCCGGCTGGAGGACGTGACTCCTTTAAGTACTTAAATAACTTTACCGCAATTATCGCTGATGGAGTGCGACAGTCTGAACCTGAAGGGTTTTATGTCGGGCAGTAACATGAAAGTCACATACTAAGTGGTTGCCACACACACACACACACACACACACACACACACACACACACACACACACACACACACAATACAAGCTGGGTTTCTCTCGGCATAGTTGTATTAGGTCAGTGTTTAAGCCTGGCAACCGCCCTTCCTCTCTCTCTCTCTCGCTCTTTACACACACACACACACACACACACACACACACACACACACACACACACACACACACGCTGCTTGGTATTCATTGGGTGGCGGCAGGCCGGGGCAGGGAGCTCAGCGTGGGGACAAGTAGGAGAGAATTTGAAAGAGTTCCAGCTCGGCCAATACAAACGAGGTCTCGCACAAAAAAAAAAAAAAAAAAAAAAAGTAAAAAGGGAAGTGACCCCGAGTCGTGAGTTTTCTGGCGCCTCTCTTTCTGTTCTCGCATGTTTACAAAGATCCAGTCAGACCGAGTTCATTCTTCGGCAGAACGGCCGGCGACTCAAGTGAGAACGTGTCGTTTGTGTTTCTTTTTCAGGAAAGTTTTACTTTTTTCGTTTTCTGCAAACGACAAATAAAAGCTGCAAGTGATGTATTGAGCATGTCGGGCCACTAGTGGGTGCTGTCGCTGCTTGTTCACCCTCTTTTATTCTCACTTGTTCTTGTTGTCCGTCTACTGAGCATGTGCAGAACCATCACCCCGGCGGTGAGTCTGCATGCTGTGGTGTTTCCAGCGGCTCGTTGTTGTGTAAACAAACCGGCAGAACACAACAACAGTTTTCCGTTTTCACTTGAAAACCTTTTTTTTTTTTTCAAATTTTTACGTTCACAATGGAAACCCGAGTTTAAATGTCGTTATCGTGACGCTACAATGGAAAGACGGTCGAGTCGCCGCGAGTGCAATCCTGGGGTCACGACCTTCGGCCTCGTACGCCCTTCGGCCTCGTACGCCCTTCGGCCTCGTACGCCCTTCGGCCTCGTACGCCCACGACCTCCAACTGTCGCAGAGTTTTAGTTGTGGTACTGCAGAGAAAACTGCACAGTTTGCTTCAGCTCAAAGACGTTACTCAGTCGCAGTATAATGTGGAGTTATTAAAGGAATTATTGTGTGAGTGTGTTTTTTTTAACTGGGACGTTTTCCCAAACCATTTAGTGGTCTCTCTCTCTCTCTCTCTCTCTCTCTCTCTCTCTCTCTCTCTCTCTCTCTCTCTCTCTCTCTCTCTCTCTCTCTCTCTCTCTCTCTCTCTCTCTCTCTCTCTCTCTCTCCCTCTCTCTCTCTCTCTCTCTCCTTCTCTCTCTCTCTCTCCTTCTCTCTCGCTCTCTCTCTCTCTCTCTCCCTCTCTCTCTCTCTCCCTCTCTCTCTCTCTCCTTCTCTCTCGCTCTCCTTCTCTCTCGCTCTCTCCCTCTCCGTCTCTCTCTCACTCTGTCTCTCTCTCACCCTCTCTCTCTTGCCCTCTCTCTCCCTCTCTCTGTCTCTCTCTCACTCTGTCTCTCACTCTCTCTCTCTCTCTGTCTCTCTCTCTCTGTCTCTGTCCCCCCCTCTCTCTCTCTCTCTGTCTCTGTCTCTCTCTCTGTATGTCTCTCGGTCTCTCTCCCTCTCTCTCTCGGTCTCTCTCTCTCACCCTCTATCTCTCTCTCTCTCTCTTGCCCTATCTCTCTTGCCCTCTCTCTCCCTCTCTGTCTCTCTCTCTCACTCTCTCTCTCTCTCTCTCTTGCCCTATCTCTCTTGCTCTCTTGAGCACTCTGTTGCTCTCTCACTCTCTTGCCCTCTCTCTCGCTCTCATCCTCTCTCCCCACTCTCTCTCCCCCTCCCTCTCTCTCTCTCTCTCCCTCTCTCTCTCGCTCTCGTCCTCTCCCCCCCCCCCTCTTCCCCCCCCCCCCCCCCCCCTCTACACAGTCGCCCCTCTATGTAGCCGCTCTACGTCAGCGGGTATCAAACGGGTCATCAGGTACTGTAAACAGGTTCTAATGTCACTCTGGTGGTTCTGCTCGCTGTTTGGACACATTCCTGATCGCCGCCGAGGTGAAGCGTGAAGGGTTAAGAGGAAGCGGTTGTGGATGTTGGGGGGGTGGGGGGTGGGGGGGGGGGGGGGGGTTTAGGTTGAGTAGACACAATTAGGAGAAAATGGTGAAAACCCTCCAGTGAGCGTCTGCTGCTATCGGGACGACGAGGCTCCGATGTCGTATTCGACGTGAAGCGGCCGTTTATTGAGGCGCTCGTAAAAAAAAAAAAAACAACCAAAAAAAAACGACACGGTCCGTTTGACCTGCAGGGGAAACTTTATATCCTCGGCGAAGACGGACGGCGTCGGGTCGTCCGGCGTTTCCTCCTCGCTTTTTTTTTAACGAGACAATAATGAACGCGGGCTTGAGATTAGAGCGGCTTCTTCGCAGGTCGCCGGTTGGTTTTACTCCACCTTCTCATTACCGCCTCCTGCAGGAATGATAATAGCAGCCTGGGACCGCAGATAATGGAAACGGGGGCCGGCGGGGGGCCGGCTGGGGAGGTTTCCACTTACCTCGAATAGACGACGGCGTCGGGCGACTTTTTTTCAGAAAAGCGGATTTTCTTTTTTCTTTTTTTTTCTACCGGGGAGAAATGAGGGGAACATTATTGGTGTGAAAACAAACATTTATTATTGGAGCTTTCAGCTGAGGGTTTGGCGGCGTTATTGGTAATATGAAGTACGTCTGGGGAAGAAGGAGTATTACTCCAGTTACTCTCCAGTTACTCTCCGGTCCTGCACATTACTGCCGTTTCTTTAACAATTGTTCAGTTTCTCAGTAATCCGGGGGAACGTAGGGACGTAGGAACGTAGGGACCTCAACGCGGAAAAATGTTCATGTTTTAGAGGTTTTAATAACAATTTCTGAGCAGAGTCGAGAAATGAGCTTGAATTGGTATCAAATGCACGTTTTTTTTTTAATGTACTTGCAAGTAATTTGGTTTAATTGGCAATAAATTGTAGTTTGTTCATTGAGAAAAAATGTAAATTTACATGTCAAAACATGAAAGTAGAAATGCATACATAAAAGAAAAATTATGAACCAGGGGTGTCAAAGTGATTTCAGTTGAGGGGCCACATCAACCTGATCTGACCTCTGACCTCTGGAGGCCCAACAAGTCAAACGTCACATGTTAAACTGCAGATATGGACAAATGTCAAAGTCTTTCCTTCTTTTGATCCTTTTGTAACTGGAACAATTTGCCACTCTATTCTGAAATTTACATATTAAAGGAAATCAGATATTATTATATTTGAAAAAAAAACAAAACCCCTCAGTCACCTGTGTCTGGATATCGTATTTTTATTGAGGATTAAAACAATTTGTCATCATCTGGAAATTGTTTTGAGTTTACGTGTCTAAAGTATCACTTCACATAAATTGGACACCTTTATTGTGAAAAGTGTTGCGTCATGTGACCTCCACAGACGCATTCATTAATTCTGACCAATGGCGGTTTTGAATGTCATTTTTGGCCAATCTAGTGTTTTTAGATCAGAATCTGTCACTTTTCATATTTATACTTAAAAAAAAAAAAAAAAAAAAAAAAAAAAAAATCACATGGCGGCCGGATTAGAGCCTCTGGCGGCCGCTTCTGGCCCCCGGACCTCATGTTGGACACCCCTGATCTATATACTCACATCAATCAATCAATCTTTATTTATATAGTACTTTTTTATAATAATAATACAAAGTGCTTTAACAAGAATTCAAAACGGTGCAAAGATAAAATGGATGAATAATATAAACCCCCTTTTAAGTATATCTGTAGAAATAAATCTGATTATATGCAAAATAAATAAATCTAGACCCAATATACACGTACTATAGAAATACACATATATCGAGTATAACATGTTTGAAAAGTGTAGATTCGATTAGATTCAACTTTATTGTCATTACAAATGCAACGAAATGCAGTTTAGCGTCTAACCAGAAGTTTAATATCGCAAGTATCAAATATTATATACAGATATAGAAATACATGCATATACACATATATAAAGATACACACACACACATAAATAAGGAACAGTGTGAGGTTGCTATTACTAGTATTTACATAAATTCCATTATATTATATTTAATGACCTAAGTGCCGTTAACGTGCTTTAACGGGGTGAGAGTTCAGTAGAAAATATCAAGTTCAACATGTTTGAAAAGTGGGAGGAAGAAGTCAAATGTAGGATTCGTTTTAATATATTAATATATAACATTTCGTCATAATCAAAGCTTTGATGAATGGTTGTTGGTGTAAATCTGCTCAGACCCGAGGTCTTTGTTCGTTTCCACACTTCCTGTGAATCCGTCGCTTCACGACTGCAGGACGTGTCGCGGGACGGCTGCATAGAGCTGCGTGTCGCGGGACGGCTGCGTGTCGCAGGAAAGCTGCATACGGTTGCGTGTTGCAGGAAAGCTGCATACGGCTGCGTGTCGCGGGACGGCTGCGTGTCGCAGGATGGCTGCATACAGCTGCGTGTCGCAGGATGGTTGCGTGTCGCAGGATAGTTGCGTGTCGCAGGATGGCTGCATACAGCTGCGTGTCGCAGGATGGTTGCGTGTCGCAGGACGGCTGCATACGGCTGCGTGTCGCAGGATGGTTGCGTGTCGCAGGATGGTTGCGTGTCGCAGGACGGCTGCATACGGCTGCGTGTCGCAGGACGGCTGCATACTGCTGCGTGTCGCAGGATGGTTGCGTGTCGCAGGACGGCTGCATACGGCTGCGTGTCGCAGGACGGCTGCATACGGCTGCGTGTCGCAGGATGGTTGCGTGTCGCAGGATGGTTGCGTGTCGCAGGACGGCTGCATACGGCTGCGTGTCGCAGGACGGCTGCATACGGCTGCGTGTCGCAGGACGGCTGCATACTGCTGCGTGTCGCAGGATGGTTGCGTGTCGCAGGACGGCTGCATACGGCTGCGTGTCGCAGGACGGCTGCATACGGCTGCGTGTCGCAGGACGGCTGCATACTGCTGCGTGTCGCAGGATGGTTGCGTGTCGCAGGACGGCTGCATACGGCTGCGTGTCGCAGGACGGCTGCATACGGCTGCGTGTCGCAGGATGGTTGCGTGTCGCAGGATGGTTGCGTGTCGCAGGATGGTTGCGTGTCGCAGGATAGTTGCGTGTCGCGGGATGGCTGCATACGGCTGCGTGTTGCGGGACGTCTGCCTGCTGCACTGTCGGCCAACCTCTCTGCGTCGGCCATCTTCCTGAGCGGCGTGCGCCTTTGGCAGCCGGTCCGACCCTCCAGCACGCCGCCTTGCTCAGCAGTCCATTAGCTAATGACGGAGGATTTTCTCCTCCGTCACCCTCACACACATTAACCCCCCCCCCCCCCCCGGTGCCTCGCTACGCTGGCTTGGTTCTCCTCCTCTCAGCGATGGGAAGCATCAGAAAATATTGCGACACTGCGCCTTCCTGAGAAAACTGGTAAAATAGACCCGTGACGAGAAATGTCTGTTTTTTTAGATTAGAACTGAAAATGACCAGGATCTCAACAAAATAAAAAAAAAGCCAATTTTAATGAAATTCTGGTTGCAAAATGGAGTGAAAAGTCCAGAAAAGTGTGTTACTGTGGGTCATTTTATAAACTCCACGTGGTATCGTGTCCGCGACTCCACAGATATGTTCATAAAATCAGTTTTCTTTGAATTTTTTTACTTTTTGCTTGGCAGTTTGGCCGCACTGGAGCCTGTAGGCCTTATGTTTGACACCGCTGACCTCTGGAGATTAGAATATCTATTTGCCACCAGGCTCCATTTATATAAAAAAAATAAAAGTAAAAATAGAACACAAAAGAGAAACACAACAAAAAGCCCACACTGAGTGAACGTGAGGAAAACCCACATGGAAAGAACCTATATAAACATATAGGTTTTAAATATATGTGACATATATAAAATTGTCCGGTTTCCTATATTATATGTGCATATATGCACATATATGTGTATACATATACAGGCACACAGGCACCTATATAGGTACATATATGTACCTATATGTTCTTGCATAATTGTTTTTTAGTTAGTTCTCAGTTATTGCCTTGATAATGTATGACAGTTGCCAAAGTGAGATATATATATATGTGTGTGTATGTATATATGTGTATGTATATATGTGTATGTATATATGTGTGTATGTATATATGTATATGTATATATGTGTCTATATATGTGTGTATATGTATGTGTGTGTATATGTGTATATGTATGTGTGTGTATATATGTGTGTATATGTGTGTGTGTATGTATGTGTGTATATGTATGTGTGTGTGTGTATATATGTGTATGTATATGTATGTATGTATATATATATATATATATATATGTGTGTGTGGAAATAAAGAAGCAGTACAGGAGACCTATATGGCCTGTATATTCACATATATGCATCTAAATTTTGCCTATATGTGGCATATATACACATGTATGCAGCATATATATTGTCATATATGAACATATATTGTCATATATGTGCATATAAACTGCTTATATGTTTCATATATGCTCATATATCCTCATATAGGTTCTTTCCATGTGGGAAGCGTCCACACTGAGAAAGAGCAGTACTGCAGTACCCGGCCATGAACACAAAGCAATTTTCCTGAGTGATACCCCCCCCCCCCCCCCCCTCCCCCCATCAAACCCCCCCTTCCCCCCCCCCTCCCCCCCGGTGACCCACAATCTGAATCAAGCAAGACGTATAATTGATGAAATGGTGTGGCGACGACACAATAGGGGGGGGAATCGTCCGTTTCACACTGTAGAAAAAGTATAGAAGGAAAAAACTAAAAGTACAATATTCAAGTTTCCACGTCAACATCCCGAAATAGAAACCCCCCCCCCCCACCCCCACCCGCCCCCCCAGATTGAAAACAAGAAGTGTCGGCAGCTGGTGTGAAGTTGACACTAATGCATCTGTGTTAGGATTCCAGTGGTAACCGCTGCTTTCAGGCCTCGCAGGCTTATTTTCCTTCCTCCCGTCTTTGTTTTGCGCCGTATTGCAGACGGGATGAACTCATCTCACCTCCCCCCCATCGCCCCGCCCCCCCCCCCCCCCCGGCTCGGATCCGCCGGACGCTCACGTTCACGTCGAGAGTCGTCGGAGCTCTTTGCTTTATTGGAGTCTTGAAGGACGTTTTCCCCCGTGATGAACGAGCGACTGCATCTCTTAATTAGCGCTGACGTCAGTGGGATTAGAGGGGCGGGGGGGGGGGTGGTGGTGGGGGGGGTGATTGATCACGACGGAGGTGGACGGAGGAGCAGAGCGCCAATGTAAATAAACGTGGACGTTCCAGTGGCTTATCAGACGAGCTCAGCCTCAGTCGGTTCAACGTCACGTCAGACGACGTTCAACAGACCTGGAACCCGACTTTGTTTAACGACGGGATCCAACTTCATTTCTGGGTTCAATGTCCCGGAAAAGCGTCTTCTGACCTCCGACCGAGTGCAGAGCACCCTATTGAAACTGTAGATTTAT
This sequence comes from Blennius ocellaris, assembly GCF_963422515.1. Lineage (NCBI taxonomy): Eukaryota > Metazoa > Chordata > Actinopteri > Blenniiformes > Blenniidae > Blennius > Blennius ocellaris. The sequence continues at coordinate 1,196,798 of NC_137659.1, forward strand.
ATATAGTTATTTTATCTATTTTATTTTATACTGTTTTTTTAATTTTACTTAATTTTATCATTTTTGTTTTATACTGTATTTTCTAAATTTTACTTTGATCATTTTTATTTCTTACTGTATTTTTAATTTAACTTTATTTTATCAGATTTATTTCTTACTGTATAAAATAAAAATGATTAAATAAAGTAAAATTATAAATGTATTTTCTAAATTTTACTTTTATCATTTGTATTTCTTACTGTATTTTTAATTTAACTTTATTTTATCATATTTATTTTGTACTGTATTTTTTCATTACTTCATTTGATCCTTTTTATACTGTATTTTTTCAATTTTACTTCATTTGATCATTTTTTATACTGTATTTTCTAAATTTTATTTTATTTTATCATTTTTATTTCATACTGTCAGTTTTAATTTTATTTTATTTGCTCATTTTTAACTTTATAATGTATTTTCTAAATTTTACTTTTATCATTTTTATCTCATACTGTCCGTTTTAATTTTACTTTATTTGATCATTTTTATTTTATAATGTACTTTCTAAATTTTACTTTATTTCATCATTTTTATTTGCGTTTTCTAAATTTTACTTTATCTTAACACTACATTTTTTACTGTATTTTTTTCAATTTAAACTACAATTTTAATAGAATTTTTCTATTTTATTTAATTAATTTTATTTAATTTTAAATTTAAACTCTATCTGCCTGTGTTTTTTTAATCACTAACTCGTCCGGCACTAAAAGCACATAAAAACTTTTACTTTTCCTCTCTGAAACGTTCATTTAACAGTTTTTACTCTCTCGTCTCTCTAGATATTCCTCCTCCTGTTCCTCCTCATGCAGAGCCGCTGGCCTGGAGGTTTATTAATCCCTTAATGATCACATTTCCCCCCCCCCAGGTGGTTTTTTTTGGGGGGGTTTGAACTGGCGAGCGTCCAGCGGCAGGCCGGCTCCCTTCACCTCCGCCGCACTGCAGATTCCACACAAAGGCCTTTTGTACACTTCTTTTTTTTTTTTTCTCCCTGCGTGACCAGAGACATCATAGATTCTCACCGGCTCGTGTGAATCTGTCAGTTTTGGTCTTTTCGGTGGCGGATTTAACCCCAAAAAACCCCGTTTTCAGCCGTTTCTAATTTTATTTTTAAGTTTTTCCTGAACTTAAGAAAGAAAGCCACACATGAAGCCGCTGCCAGATGAATAAAGAGCCGTTTTCTCAACTGAGGTTTTTAAACTCTTGTTGCTGTTTATTGCATCCCGAAGGACTTTATTTTATTTTATTTTCTTATTGTGGGTCTTTCAGAGCAGTGAAGGTTTTATTTGAGCCACTTTGCAGGATTGTGTTCCGTGAATCTTGAGATGTGGATGTTGGGGAGTCGTCGGTGGTTTTGGAGTCAAAAAGACGCTCCGATCCGTCCAGACGACCGAAACCGGTGTCAAAAAAATTCACCTCGAGTCAGGAGGAGTTTGTAAAAACACCCATAATGCAACAGTTTTATTTTTTTAGACTTCACGGTTTTTGCATTTTTGTTTAATGAAGATTTGAGATTGTAGTCACTTTCTGTCGTCGTCGTTTAGGTTTTGTGAAAAATACAGATATTTTCATCTCGTAAAATCTGCGACACGACAAAGAAAAACTATTAAAAAGCTTAAATTTAAGGGTTACTGTCAAAATAAAAGTACCAAGGAGAATAAGGACTGGGAGTCATGTGACTTGGGAAGCCGCCATGTTTGTTTGTCGCCCATTTACTCGCGCACGTGCAACTATTTACTACACACAGCAGCGCCCCCCCCCCACCATTTCCACAGAGAAAGCTTTTAAAAAAAACCCAGTAAAGATATTTGTCGAATCGTCCTGTAAGTGCGACCTAAACTGCACGTACCTTCTTGTCGCTCGTTACTTCAAGCGACTCGACGCACCACCTTGTGGTATAAACTCATATTGCAAGTTTAAACGGGCAGACGTGACTTTTTCCAACTTTGTGGCCGATTTAACACCGAAGTTTTATTAGAAATTCGATTTGTCACGACGCCGTTCTTGTCGTTGCTCTACTGAGCATGTGCAGAACAACGAGTTACCGTGGCGATAGGCGACGAGCGGTCGCAGCGTTCCTGGAGTCTCGGGCCACATCCACACCACGAAAAAAACCTTTTAGATTCCACTGTGTTTTTGCAGTTTTTGCTGAATGAAGTCACTTTATTTTGAGATTGTAGTCACTTTCTGTCGTCGTCGTTTGGTTTTGTGAAAAATACAGATATTTTCATCTCGTAAAATCTGCGACACGACAAAGAAAAACTATTAAAAATATTAGAGAAAATCTTAAATTTAAGGGTTATTATTGCGCAATTCAAGATGGAACCAGGCTCCATGAGGCCCCTGAACTAAAATCTGTGTGTGACTGAGGGAACAGACACAGAAACCTCCGTCACCATGACGGAGGCTTCAACACCAGGCTTCAGGCCGTGTAGTACACCTGCCAGGCCTTTAGGGGGCGCTGTGACTCAAACACACCAAAAACACAGAAGAAGACAGAGCACATAGAACTTTAGAAGTCGATTCCTGCTCTTAAAACTCTGTATGATTCCAGTTCTATAGTCTTTGCGGCGCGAGCCGGGGTTTTAGAATTTCCCCACTCTAGGACCCGTGTTCAAAAAAATCCGTTTTCACGTTTCTAAAACCGCCTCATGTGGACGACAGGCCGGAAACATCTGGTTCAGGAGAACCGGGGTGTCCTGGTGTGGACGGACCCTTTAAAAGTTCCATCTTAAGAGGCGTTTTAAGGGGTTTAGTAGAAATGTTTATAATCCGGAGCCTGTTGCGTCGGGGGGGGGGTCGACCCCCCCCGATGACTCATAGCGACCGTAAATAAAGGTTTGTTTAAAAAGTACATATTGTCTTTGCTGCGGTCAGTCAGGATCTGGTGACGGAGCAACGCAGAACCAAACGTCTGCTCGGCCCACCGCAACCATCAAAACCCGTTTGGACAGAATTTTTTTGGCGAATGGCTCGGCGGCGTCTCGCGGTATTGTTTCTGGAGCTAAACGGCGCCGCACAAACAAAACGCTGCGTTTGTGTTGCTTGAATTGAGGGAAGTGAAGCTTGGGGGTTGACTGACGGATCGTCCTACGATGCGGGGTGGGGGGTAGGGGTGGGGGGTGGTGGGAAGGTTCTCTTGGCTTTACTGGGTAATCCCTCGATAAATAAACTGGGAAGAAAGACGGCCGCTGCTATCGGTAAGCCGATACTCCCCCGAGAGGGAGGATGGCCGTGGGCCCGGCTCACACCGAGCAGATTCCCTCTCCGCCGCCTTCGCATTCCTGCTCCAGGATGAAATGTCCATGGAGCCTTGAAACCTTGAAAACGAACTCTGCGAGGGTAAAAAAATTAGGGACGCAAGCGAGACCCGTATGTACGGGTACTTGCCCTTTAGCTACTCGTCACTACTGAGGGTCGATACCAGAACGTTTGTCGGTACTGTGAAGTCCAATTCAAACTTCATGGGTGAAGACGAACCACCTCTGTGTCGACGCTACGTCACCTCCAACAGCCTCACGGGCGACTGGAGCATAGCGCGGTGCGCTAGTGTGCATCAGTCGTACTTTAATGATGTTTAGCATGTAGCATCGCTGGTGTGTGAGTCCTGAAACTCGGGTTGGTGATTGATGCTGATATCGGTGTTGGTATCGGGGTTTGATGCTGGTATCGCTACTGTTTTTGGGGTTTGATGCTTGTATCTGTGCTGGTATTGGGGTTTGATGCTTGTATCTGTGCTGGTATCGGGGTTTGATGCTGGTATCGCTACTGTTGTGGTTTGATGCTTGCATTGGTACTGTTATTGGGGTTTGATGCTGGTATCAGTGCTTGTGTTGGTGTTTGATGCCGATATCGGTACTGGTATTAGTGTTTGATGCTGGTTTTCGATACTGTTATTGGGGTTTGATGCTTTTATCAGTGCTGGTATCGGGGATTGATGCTGGTATCGCTACTGCTATTGGGGTTTGATGCTGGTATCAGTACTGGTATCTGTGTTTGATGCTAGTATCAGTGCTGGTATCGGTGTTTGATGCTTGTTTTGGCGCTGGTATTGGCATTTGATGCTGATATCAGTACTGGTATCGGTGTTTGATGCTTGTTTTGGCGCTGGTATTGGCATTTGATGCTGATATCAGTACTGGTATCTGTGTTTGATGCTGGTATCGGTGCATCCTTGGAATTTTTCATTTTTTCCCCCTCCAATTTGATTTGTTGTATTTTATGCTATATATATATATATATAAAAAAAAAAAAAAGATTAGTGGAACTGAATCGACCTAAATTGAATTCATCCCCTGGATGTGTGAAACCATAAATCCAGTTCTGGAGTGTGTGTGTGTGTGTGTGTGTGTGTGTGTGTGTGTGTGTGTGTGTGTGTGTGTGTGTGTGTGTGTGTGTGTGTGTGTGTGTGTGTGTGTGTGTGTGTGTGTGTGTGTGTGTGTGTGTGTGTGTGTGTCGTTTCCCCGGGCGGCTCACATTCACACACCTCGTATTTCCCCCCCAAAGTCGCCCTCTGTCCTCAGGCAATCACACCGGGAGCGCAAAGAAATAGCTGAAATTGTAGAGGTACAACAGGTGGTCACACACACACACACACACACACACACACACACACACACACACACACACACACACACACACACACACACGCTGAGCTCCAAACGGAATTTCCATTCTCACGCCATCATCAGGTCAGGAGATAATTGATTTACGTTTCAGCGCATGTCGCCCCTCACGCCGTCGTCTGATTGGCCCCCGGGATCCTGGGCTCCGGCCTATCAGAGCCTCGCGTCTCCATTCTCCCAGGAGGACGGCTTATTTCCCCCTAAAGTGACTTTCTGCGATCTGTTTACCTCGTCGTGTTTTCTTGGGCATCAGATTGATTCTTGTTTTCGCTCTTCTGTTAAACTCAGGATTTTTCCCCCCCCAACTTTTATTTATTTTATTTATCTTCCGAGGCCTCTTTAAGAAGTGTTTTTCACCCGTTTCGCTGAGGCTTGGCTGTAAAAAATAACAGAGAAATGCAAACAGAACTGTGACTGACCTCCACTCCGGCTCCATATTTTACACTTGTTTACATTTTTTTTTGCGGGGAAGAATAGCAAAGTGTCACACGAAGGCAGCTGAGGAACGGCGAAGGATTTAATACTTCACTGAAACTCTTTTTTTTTTTTTCTCATTCAAAGCAGGGACTTCAGTGCTCACCACAGCCTGTAGTACTATTACTTTAAGAAAAGACTAAAGTTCCTGCATCGAATCCCTCAGATTCGCCAGAGACGCTCGTTTAAACGCCATTAAGGCAAATTACCAAACGTTTAATTAGCCGAAGAATAAAAGCGTTGATGTCACAACAAGTTCACTCTGTTGGCGGCCGATTTGTTCGCCTCTGCCGGTCCTGTAACGTTTTGAAAACGTGTGTCCGTTTCCATAGCGACGGCAGGGGAAAAAAAGTGGAAAACGGTGTAGTTTTCATGTTCGGTCACTCGTGGGCGCTGTTCGTTTCTGTAGTGGGAGCACCAATGTTGTTACGGTGACTGTCAAAATAAAACCACCAAGTTGGATTGTTATTACAGTGATTGTCAAAATAAAACCACCAAGTTGGATTGTTATTATGGTGACTGTCAAAATAAAACTACCAAGTTAGATTGTTAATAGGTTATTACGGTGACTGTCAAAATAAAACCAAGTTGGATTGTTATTACGGTGATTGTCAAAATAAAACCACCAAGTTGGATTATTATTACGGTGACTGTCAAAACAAAACCACCAAGTTGGATTGTTATTACACTGACTGTCAAAATAAAACCACCAAGTTGGATTGTTACTACGGTCACTGTCAAAATAAAACCAAGTTGGATTGTTTTTACGGTGACTGTCAAAATAAAACCACCAAGTTGGATTGTTATTATGGTGACTGTCAAAATAAAACTACCAATTTGGATTGTTATTACGGTGACTGTCAAAATAAAACCACAAAGTTGGATTGTTATTACAGTGACTGTCAAAATAAAACCACCAAGTTGGATTGTTATTATGGTGACAAAATAAAAATACCAATTTGGATTGTTATGACAGTGACTGTCAAAATAAAAGCACTCTGTCTAGTAGAATATGGTGGGAGTCACGACACCACAGAGGAAACTTTGCTCTACTGAGCATGTGCAGAACTCCTAGTGGGCCTCAGTCTCTATTAAAAGTATTGCACACATGACCAGAGGGTGGACATATCGTAGTATATATATATACATTATGCTTTATTTTGGCGGTGCGAGGTTCACATGTGCTGAAGTCCAGAGCCACCCAGTCTCTCTCCACTCGTTCTCCTTCACCTTCGTTCTCTTTGTCGTCCTGGTGAATCGTCTCTCATCCTGACACTTGTTCTTACCGTGTGAATTAAAACCCCCTGCACCGTGTGCACCAATCCTCCCCGCACGCTGTCACACAAACCCGCCGCTCACGTCGCCGACCGAACATCGTTTTTTTTTTCTTCCAGAAAACACGACTCGACTAAGCTCAGCCTGAGGTTTTATTTCCCCGACATCAACCTCAACCTCAGGTCTGCCCTTGAAACGTGTCGTGGCCTCGGGAAGCATGGGAGCCTCTATATATCAGGACGGGTCCTCATAATGTCACTGCGCTGACAGATTTAGGTCCCCACAATGTTGGTAAAACACCACACACACACACACACACACACACACACTCATGGCTCTGTCGGTATGCCGTCATGCATTCCTCCAGCAGCCTAACCTTAACCATCAGTTTAACTTTAAAAATGAAAATGTGCAGAATGTGGTTGGATGTTCACAGTCTATCGGGCGCACACACACACACACACACACACACACACACACACACACACTCAGACCTCCCAGGTCCTGGACGGTCTGGACGTGACGTCATGTGGCTTTACGTTCTCACAAATGTGTGTTATGAATGTCAGGAATCCTTTTGGCTAAATAAAGCAACAGGCTTATGATTCACTCAGCGGGATCTCCCACACGAGTATTCGTACATTGTTTTTTGTTTTGTTTTGGTTTTTTTTATAAACATTGTATTTTTGTTGGGGTCAAATCAAGTTTAAATGGGAATTTTTCTTTTTAGAACTTTAAATTACCTTTATATTCGTGTGAATGGTAAAATCGAGACACTAATAGAATAAAAAAATTTATTTCGCAATTTTTGATACCTGAAGGTGAAACTATTTGTACGTGTAAAAGAAAGACAAAGTAAAAAAATCAATAAACACGGAGCCAATACATAACAAAACGACGCACATTGTTCAGAAAAGGCGTAGGAAGAAGTACAAAACTTTTTAAATTCCCACCACTTATTACCTATATTTTAGTTTGTACACTGATATCTTTATAATTACATAATACAGCTATATAAATGTATAACGTATATTCATTTTATGCATATATATATAAATATATACTATATATACACTTCTTAAATAAGAATACCATCTATACGCTCCATACATATCTATATGAATGTATACTATATATATACTTCAAAAATATCTATATGAATGTATACTATATATACACTTCATAAATATCTATATGAATGTATACCATATATACACTAAAATATCTATATAAATGTATACCATATATAAACTTCTTAAACATGTATATGAATGTATACCATATATACACTAAAATATCTATATAAATGTACACCATATATAAACTTCTTAAACATGTATATAAATGTATACCATATATACACTAAAATATCTATATAAATGTACACCATATATAAACTTCTTAAACATGTATATAAATGTATACCATATATAAACTTCTTAAACATGTATATAAATGTGTACCATATATAAACTTCCTAAATATCTATATGAATGTATACCATATATACATTTCATAAACATCTATATGAAAATATACCATATATGCTTAAATATATATGGATGTATACCATATATACACTTAAATATCTATATAAATGTATACCATATATACACTTCTTAAATAAGAATACCATCTATACGCTCCATACATATCTATATGAATGTGTACTATATATATACTTCAAAAATATCTATATGAATGTATACTATATATATATACTTCAAAAATATCTATATGAATGTATACTATATATATACACTTCATAAATATCTATACAAATGTATACCATATATACACTAAAATATCTATATAAATGTATACCATATATAAACTTCTTAAACATGTATATGAATGTATACCATATATACACTAAAATATCTATATAAATGTACACCATATATAAACTTCTTAAACATGTATATAAATGTATACCATATATAAACTTCTTAAACATGTATATAAATGTGTACCATATATAAACTTCCTAAATATCTATATGAATGTATACCATATATACATTTCATAAACATCTATATGAAAATATACCATATATACTTAAATATATATGGATGTATACCATATATACACTTAAATATCTATATAAATGTATACCATATATACACTTCTTAAATAAGAATACCATCTATACGCTCCATACATATCTATATGAATGTATACTATATATATACTTCAAAAATATTTATATGAATGTATACTATATATATATACTTCAAAAATATCTATATGAACGTATACTATATATATACACTTCATAAATATCTATACAAATGTATACCATATATACACTAAAATATCTATATAAATGTATACCATATATAAACTTCTTAAACATGTATATGAATGTATACCATATATACACTAAAATATCTATATAAATGTACACCATATATAAACTTCTTAAACATGTATATAAATGTATACCATATATAAACTTCTTAAATATCTATATAAATGTGTACCATATATAAACTTCCTAAATATCTATATAAATGTATACCATATATACATTTCATAAACATCTATATGAAAATATACCATATATACTTAAATATATATGGATGTATACCATATATACACTTAAATATCTATATAAATGTATACCATATATACACTTCTTAAATAAGAATACCATCTATACGCTCCATACATATCTATATGAATGTATACTATATATATACTTCAAAAATATCTATATGAATGTATACTATATATATATACACTTCATAAATATCTATACAAATGTATACCATATATACACTAAAATATCTATATAAATGTATACCATATATAAACTTCTTAAACATGTATATGAATGTATACCATATATACACTAAAATATCTATATAAATGTACACATATATAAACTTCTTAAACTTGTATATAAATGTATACCATATATAAACTTCTTAAACATGTATATGAATGTATACCATATATAAACTTCCTAAATATCTATATGAATGTATACCATATATACATTTCATAAACATCTATATGAAAATATACCATATATACTTAAATATATATGGATGTATACCATATATACACTTAAATATCTATATAAATGTATACCATATATACACTTCTTAAATATCTATAAATGTATACCATATATTAACTTCTTAAATATCTATATAAATGTATACCATATATTAACTTCTTAAATATCTATATGAATGTATACCATATATACACTTCTTAAATATCTATATAAATGTATACCATATATTAACTTCTTAAATATCTATATGAATGTATACCATATATACACTTCATAAATATCTATAAATGTATAATAATTACAACAATAGCAAAAAAAAATTATATATATATATAATAGTCAGGATGCATTATATGCAACAGTGAATGTCATTGCCGCAGCGTTTGGTGTTTGTGTCGACGGCGTTGACCAAACAGTTGCTACCTTCCATCTTTCCTCGCCGCCACGACGCTGCGCGCGGCCGGGCGGGGGGGGAGGGGGGGGGGCGGGGGGTGGGGGGGGTTGGCTTGCAGGCGAGGCTGCGGGTCGCTCCGCCACATGTTGGCGTGTTTTATGAGTCTGGGGGGAGTTAAGGTTTAATGCAGTAAAACAAGCGTCCGCGTGCCCAACGTCTGCCTGAAGACACGATTTAAGACCGCCGGGCGGCGGCGGGGGGGCGGAGGGGGATGAGGCGGGGGGAGGGGGGGGGGGGGGGGGGGGGGAGCCGCAGTGCAAAAAACTGCAGCTAAAGTAAAATAAAAAAACAAAAGGCAGTTGGTGAAGAAGCTCTCGTCTAATTTCTGCTCGATTATGGAAGAAAGATCATAATCATGATTTTCTTTGAATTTGGTACAGCATTTATTGGACATGTTTATATATAAATGTATATTGCATATATATATATATATATATATATATATATATATATATATAAAAACAGGTGACCGCCCGCGGAGGGCGAGAGGGGAATATATATGTATATGTATATATGTATATGTAACACACATATGTTATATATATGTAATATATGTGTTATATAAATGAACCCCAGAGGCTTTTATTTTGACATGAACACACGCAACCGGAACTTCATAACAGGATGACACTCCACACAACACATTTCTCACTCATGTTTGCACACCAACATCCAACAAACCAAACTATATATATATATATATATATATATAAACTGCAGGAATGAATCATTAGGGACGGAGCAGAAAAGGCTGATTTGCCCAGATTTGACCCACTAGATGCTCAAAAATTCACCAAATTTGTCACGCTCATCAAGACGGGCGAAAACGGTAAGGAAATGTAAAATTTACCCCACAAAGTGCCAAAATCTGCTCTCCAGCGCCACCTAGAAAAACTGCAACGTCGACCAAAAAAAACCCACTAAAACGGCGACCGCGGCGTGTCGGAACGTCGTAGGGAGATCAAAAAAATACTCAGTAGTTTGTCTCGTCAAGACCTACAAATCACGCTCCGATACCACCGGTCCTAAATCCAACAGGAAGTCTGCAATTTGCCTTTCAACATAAGATTTTCACCAAAAAAAGGCTAAGTAGCTCGTCACTTCCTGTCTGACAGTGGAGGCTGCACCGGAGATGCGCCACATGATTGTTTTTCCTCGATTATATGAATTTTGAGATCGTCTGGGGCCAAAATCTCGGTTCAGATTGGATTCATTGAGCCGTTCAGCCCTACTGGGACGTACGTGTTCAGTGAAACCCTCCGGTTCCGTGGCACCGAAGTGGAGGGATCGGCCCCGCCTCACCCCGGAGGTGGAAAAGTGTATTTTTAGAGCCGTTCTGTGACTTAACAGTTTTCAGCTGCTTCCAGACTCGTTGAAACTCTTTAATGACACATCGCTGCTTCCAGATGAAGTTTATGTGTTTGTTTGTGCCGGGAGGCTTCAGACGCGTCGCCCACCGGCTTCACAGCAGGAGAAATACTTTTTTTTTTTAATTCAAGATAGTTTTACTTTTATTGGTGCTTGGAGAGGCGGCTGGGTGCCGGAGACCGTCGGTGTGTTTTTCACTCATTGGACTTGTTAAATGCTCAATTAGAATGTTTGTTTTTTTTTGCTGTTACTTCAAAATTGACATTATCCTTTCAGCATCAGGCTGCAAGAACATGGAATTTAAATTGTCTGCATGTTTCTCCCTGCACATTTCCTCCAGATATTCTGGTTTCACCTACTAAACAAAGCCGTAAATAAGCGGATCGAAATCTCGTGCCACTTGCCCTTAAAAAAAGATTTGAAATAGAGAATTTCGACAAAAACATGTCGTCCAAAATGTATAAAAAAAACTAGAGCTACACTCGGTAGAGACCTTTGCCAACAACAACATTTGTTTGCGCGATCGAGTTGGCATTGCTAGCATGTTAGCAGTTAGCTCGTATCAATGCAAACGAGCCTGTTGGGGAGCGTGTCCATGGCAACGGCTGCCGACCTCCTTTGATCTCCACGAGGCGCTTCTGTCATCCGCTTCGTATGGGAAATGTTTTTTTTGGGGGGGGGGATTTATTCAGGAAAACGGTTCGCCGTTCCCAAAATGTAATGGATTGATCCTTGGATGATGACAAATCCTCCCTGAAGATTGGGCAAGTAGTTTTTTGCAAAACGTCGTAAAAATCCATACACGCAAACTAATAAATAGAAAAATAAATAAATAAATACCTGCAGACAAAATCACAATCATTCTCGGCCAATCTTTCGTTGGCGAAGGATTTAAGTTAATACAGATTATAGGCAATGAAAAGACATGCAATTAAATAGAAGTTATATGAAATATATAATGGAATTTACAGCTGAAATGTCCAATATTCAATGGCGCCGCCTCAGAATAATCTGTACTTGACGTGAACGAGACGATCCGGCAGTCGCGTCCTTAAATCGCCCTCAAAGCCTGAATGTGTGCGTTTCTTTGCCTTGTTGGCTGGGATCGTCTCCAGAAGACGGACGGGCGGATGGATTTTACCGGTCGGATCAGTCGTTGTTAAAGCGGACGACGAGAGGAAATCAATTCCGGAGGCGACGTCGTCCGTTTGTCCCGGTAAAACGTCTTCAACGTGATTTACTGTGACGCCGGAACGGCACTCAGTTCCAAGCATGACGGCGAGCGCGATCGCCGCCACTTAATACCGTTAAATCTTCCAATTTCTCAATCCAGACGGGAAGCGAGCGGCGCCGCCGCCTGATTGGCCCGCCGGAGCCGGTACACTCCGCGTCTCTCGGGCTAATTGAGAAGCACTTAATAACGCTGCCCGGAGGCTTTTAAGCCAACGAGATGTCATCGATTTCGCCTGTGGGTTTGAATCACCCCCCCCCCCCTCCCACCCCCCCCAACCCCCAACCCCACCCCCGCTTTAACAGCCCACAGGAGATGCTCACCTCCGTGAGGCAGTGGAAACCTTCTCCGTTAGCGGCAGTAAACTCGCTCATCGCTCCGTTTCCTCCCGAGGCTTTCACACCCACCCTTTTCCCACGTTGTCCCGCTCCATAACTTCCCCCCCCCTCACCTCTCGCCCCCCCCCCCACCTCTCGCTTCCCCGATCGCTCAAACACAAACGTGGGCATTCTTCTCCTGAGAGCGAGATGCCATCAATCTGACGGCGGTAGGGGGGGTAGGGGAGGTAATTTTTCCGATAATGAATCCGCTCATAAACGCTCCCTCTCATGTGGGTGTTTGGTTTGGAAGCCTTACCCCCCCCCCCTTCACCCCCCTTCCCCCTAACCCCCCCCACCAGAACATTTTATGAGCATTCTCAGCTTTTAACAGGTGTCTGTTTGCTCTCTCCTCTCTCACAGGTGGACAAAGTGTGTGGCCTCTCCACTAAGGCACCCACAGGCACGCCGCCCACGAGCGCCGGGGTCGCGACCTCCGCCCCGACCTCCGCCCCCCCGCCCCCCTCCTCCTCCGCCGCCGCCCCCTCCTCCCGGGCGCTGCCGGAGCAGTGGCTGGGGCAGCTGGCCCACTTGAGGAGGTAAAAAAAAAAAAAAAAAACCTCTGAGGGTTTTGAACGTCGATTTTTCTGGTGGCGTGCTGAATGAAAACGGGTAGAGACCGTCTTTGTAGGGAAAAGCTGTACACACACACACACACACACACACACACACACAGAGTGGAGGCAGCCGTGCCCTCCACCTGGCTCGGGCCCGTGCCCACAGCAGCTGGCAGGAAGGGCGAGCGCGGGGAAGATTAATCCTGACGGACCAACGATTTCCTGTTTATCCAGACGGCCATACCACCAACTCTGTTCACCAGCCGCTCCCGGCTTAAATAGCAACACACACACACACACACACACACACACACACACACAGACACACAGAGTTTTGCCAGACCATGAATCAGTGCAGTGAAGCCAGCCGAGCTGACGGGTTCTGGCGGGGCACCACCGCCGCCGCCGCCGCCGCCATCCAGCCCAGCGCCGTCCTGCTTGCCAGCGCTGACCGGAGCAGCGTGCTGAGCGCCGACCACTTCAAAGGCGCGGCGACGCCGAGGACGGCGAAGGGAGAAGCGGCGCGGCGCTTGAAAAATACGCAACTCGATCGGCGAGGGCAGAGGCGTCAACCGTGACGCTCAGATCCGCCCGAACCACCGAGAAAGGAAACATTGATTATTTTATTAAACTGGATTTTTTTAAATCATTAAAAACGTTAAGTTCCGAGCTGCGCGGCTATTAGAGAAGCTATTTTGCACATTTCACTGTATTTTACACCAGAAGGTTTCACTAAAATTGGCTTTATGCTGAAATTGAAGTAGTTTAGTTGATTGTAGTGTCTATTGGAGGAAGGATTTATAGTCTATGATTCAAGAAAATTTTCTTTTAAAAAATTTGTGCGAGGCTCCGTCCACACAAGCCAAAGCAATATAAATTTTTCCCCGCCGTTCTTAGAAAACCTTCCTATGAACTGGGCTCAACACGAGGCTTCAGGGCTTGTAGTACACATGCCAGGCCTTTAGGCGGCGCTGTGACTCGCCAAACACACCGAAAATGCAGAAGACAAGAGAACATAGACGTTTAGAAGCTCGCAGACTGTATAGAACTCTGAGTTCTGTAGGTCTATGCTCCATCAGTAGCTTCTGCAGCGCCACCTGGAGGGCGGAGGCCGTCATTGTTGTGGTTGTATGACGACAGATTACTTCAGTTATCCACAGATGATCGCCGTCCACACTTCAAAGCTGCGCCGGGGTTTTAGAATTTGTCCACTCTGGGACCCGCGTTTAAAAAAAACTTCAAAGCTGCACCGGGGTTTTAGAATTTGTCCACTCTGGGACCCGCGTTTAAAAAAAACGTAGTAAAAATTGTGCAAAACGCTGCTTTTACGTGAAACGGCGTTCTCGTGTGGACGACGTCTTGAGTTTCCTCTGGAGCCGGGGCTGTTTAAACACACGGCCTGCAGGAGGCGCCAAACCTGCAGGAAAATGGTAAAAAAAAATTCAAAGAAAACGTTTTTGTAGCTAATATATTTTTGTGAAGAATATTGACATTTTTCATCACGTTAAAACAAAGTTTTGAAGACCACCATGGCACCTTTTCACCGGTCCAGCCGAGATGAAACGTATTTGACGAGAAGTTTCACTGGAGAAAGAAATCAAGAAATTCATCTGTGGATATTTAACCCTTTCATGTGATGTTTTGTGTTTGCTGAGTTAATGTGTGTTACGAACCACGAAGTGTTTCACTGTTGATTTGGTTAAATGGTGATGTGATTCTGCATGTGCATGAATAATTACTCTCTTCCAGAGTCAATTGACTGTCTTCTCTCCCCCCCCTCCCTCCCTCCCTCCCCCTTCGTGTCATGTCTTCCTGTTGTTTCCTTTTTTTTTTTCTTTCTCTCAATCCCCGTTTCACCTTCCTGCATCCTCCCTGCTTGCACCAACCTCCCCCTCCTCCCCCTCCTCCCCCCCCCTGGACTCCACCTCCCAATACTCCCAGCTCATTCCCCCTGAAACCTTCCAAGAACAATAAACATAGTCTGAGAACGCTCTCTAGGTAAGCATGAACCCGGGGGACTCGTTTGTCTCAATCCCTTTCACAGTTTGTTCAGAGACGATAGCATCGCAGTGTTTAGTGACTCGGCTCAGGCGTCGTTCAGACGTTTCAGGTGAAAACTCATCGTTTTGGCATAGAAAAGAAATCGGAACAAAAGTGCTTCTCCCACCTCATCTAAACATAAAAATATGAATTTTAAGTATTAAGTTCATAAATGAAATCGAGGCAAAAAAATTTGATTTAGGGTTAGATCTTTATTTTATTTTATTTTAATTACGTTTTTATTTAATTTATTTAATTTTAATATTTAATCTTACATATTATATTTTTATATATTTTATTTTATATCATTTTATATATTTTATATTATATCATTTTGTATATCTTTCATTTCATTTTATTAAATTTTAAATTTTATTTGGTTAATTTTATTTTATATCTTATTTATATCATATTCTATAGCTTATTTCATTTAATCTTTTTTAATTAGTTTTTTAAATTTTATTTGGTTTATTTTATTTAGTTTTTTAATTTAATTAAATTTTTTCAAAATAATTTTTACTGTATTTTTTTTATTTTTAATTGTAGAACCTGCTGTTTTTGTACAGGAACTAATTTTCAATATTACCGTGTGACAAAATATATATGAGAAGCTGTACTTTTGTTGTGAAAAGTAAAAGCTTTTATTGCAGCAACGTTGAGAAAAACCATGTCTGTTTCTATGCAAACGGCAGAAACGTTGAAAGCGATGTAGTTTTCATGTTGGGACACTAGTGGGCACTGTTGGTTCTTTTCATAATGAAACCACACACACACACACACACACACATGCAGCAGAGAACAATACACTATAGAATATATAAATACCATCCTGTGTCTTGACTCCATACACCAGAATACACGTATTGTTTGTCGGTAGTATTTTATTCCACCAATCACATTTAAAATGTTTGATTCACACGATTCCTCGGCCGTCTGTGTTCTAACTTGCCGATTGGTCCAGAGCGACGTTCACTCAGAAACCCGGTTCACGGTTCTCTTCCAGGGAGTTCTTGACGTACCTGCAGCGCTACAAGTCTTTCTTCGCCGCCTTGCCGGAGATGTTGTGCGAAGGGGAGAACGTCGTGGACGACGCCACCTGCTGGAGCGGCGACGGCGTCGTGGAGAGGTGAGAGAAACGCTTACGTTCCGTTTTTTGTTTTTGTTCTCATGTTTTTGCCGCCGGGGACGAAGGATGTATATTGTGAGTTTCCTCTAGAACAGTGTTTTTCAACCTTTTTTTTGAGCCAAGGCACACTTTTGTCTTTGGAAAAATCTGGAGGTACACCACCACCACCACCCCAAAATGTTAAAATGTGAAACTCTGCAGCCTCTATTAACAATATAAAGTCATTCGCATCAAAGTTTTATCAACAGGAATCAAGTAAATCCAGAAACAAAGGACTTTTTTTAATAGTGCCTCCCTCAGTGTGAAACCTGGACCTGATGGATGAAGAGCTGAGATCCTGGTTTTCAAAAACTTCTCCATCACTGTCACTGACACAGTACTTTGATACAAGATGGTAGCAGGAGGTGGAGATGAACCACACTGACGTCTGTCACTTTACATTTCACCGGCAAAGTTCTGTGCTGCCATCTAGTGGTGGAGAGTATTTATACACGATTACTCTGCAACACACTGTGAGAGCAAAGGTTTTTTTAGAAAAAAATATGAAATTGGATAATTTCCCATGCCACACCTGATGAGATCTCGCGGAAACACCAGTGGTTGAAAAACACTGCTCTAGAGCTGGGATGTAATCAGAGTAAATACATTACAAGTTCCATGATCAATATTTTATAATACTTAAAAAAAATTTCTTTTAAATGGAAAATGCAGGAAGATATAGCGCAGAGCTTTGCTTGCGGAGCCGGGTTAGCGTCGCTGGCACGTTAGCCGTTAGCTCATATCGATGCTATCTGTGAAACGCTGGGCGGGGAGCGTCTCCATGGCAACAGCTGCTGATCTCCTATGATCTCCATGAGGTTCGTCTCTCATCCGCTTTGTATGGGAAACATTCTTTCGCAGTTTTTTGGGGGGGAGATTTATTTGGAAACGGTTGAACGTTAACGTCCCAAAATCTCATGGATTCATTCTTGGATGATGACAAATCGTCTCTGAAGATTTCATGCAATTCGGGTGAAGAGTTTTGGGTTTTTTTGCGAGTTAGTAAAATCCACATGTTCTTTACTGAGGCGAGGTTTCTGCTGTCGCTTTCCCAAAGTACTTGTACTTTATTACTGGCGTTAAGTACTTTTTCACTTTTCCACGCTTCCATACATTCCTAAAACTTGAATTATGTTTTGTACCGTTGTTTATCGATTAAGCGTGTGTGTGTGTGTGTGTGTGTGTGTGTGTGTGTGTGTGTGTGTGTGTGTGTGTGTGTGTGTGTGTGTGTGTGTGTGTGTGTGTGTGTGTGTGTGTGTGTGTGTGTGTGTGTGTGTGTGTGTGTGTGTGTGTGTGTGTGTGTGTGTGTGTGTGTGTGTGTGTGTGTGTGCGTGTGTGTGGGTGGTACATCCGCCTGTTGTTAATCACTGTGGAAATCAGGGAATCATTAAATCATCCCCACACTGAGTGAATGCAGGCAGAACAAATGGCTGCATGGCATTCCTCCTCTCCTCCTCCTCTCCTCCTCCTCCTCTCCTCTCCTCCTCCTCCTCCCATTGTGCTGCACTCATTCAGACAATCTCTCCATTCTGGTTTCCTTCCAGTATTTATGAGGTTTGATTCTGCTCCGATTTACAGGCGCGGCCTTGGAAGGCCTCGTCCTGCTTTTGGTTTTGGCCGCATTGTTTAGTGTGTGTGTGTGTGTGTGTGTGTGTGCGTGTGTGTGTGTGTGTGCGTGTGTGTGTGCGTGTGCGTGTGCGTCGGCCGTCAGCACGAGGTGAAGAAGAGACGAGATGCAGACGCTGAACCTCAGTAAATCGATTCCTCCTGCTGAGCCTTCAAGGCTTCTGACACTCAGTCCATAACCATGATAAGGTCTCTCTCTCTCTCTCTCTCTCTCTCCCCCCCCCCCCTCCCTCTCTCTCTCCCTCCCCCGTGGTGGCGTTGAACCGGCAACCTCGGCCCCTTTGGCACTGCCAGCTTTTGGCCCTCGCAGAGGAAAAACAAGTTTAGGGGATGATTGATCCATCAGTCATGACGTCTATGAGAACAGATTTGTGGGATTTTAGAATTAGAGTTTTATTATTGTTCTCAGTGAGCGGAGAGAAAGTTTCTCTTCTCTTCTCTTCTTCTCTTCTCTTCTCTTCCGTCACACTGACACTGATGTAGTTAGTCTTCCAGGCCACGGGAGGGCGCTGTTGCTTGTTTGTTTGTTTTTTTAAATTAAACCGCACAGACGTGTGAGCAGAGAACAACTTGGTACAAACGACCGATGAGGAATCGAATGCTGCCCGGGGGGAGGGGGGGGGTGGGGGGGGGAGGGGGGGGATCTCAACATGTAAAACTGAACTGGGGTACGGAACGCGAGTCAGACGACTCCGGGTCGGCCATGTTTGTTTACAACGGACACAGTGGATCAGGACGCCGTTGCCGTGTCAACAGTGCGTCGTCCTCCGGCGCCAATGGCAGCAGTGTGTTCTCAGGCGCTGCCCGGTGCGGGGGGGTGGGGGTCGGGGGGGGGGGGGGGGGGGGGGGGGGGGCTGAGACCCCGGTGCTCAGATCTGACTCTACTGGCGTGTTTTGTTTTTTTTTACTCCGAGAGGCGGAGAGAGAACGAAGCACGAAGGTCCGGTGCCGCTATGCCCCTCGTGCCTCAGTGGGGGAGGGGGGGGGGGGGGGGGGTTGGCAGCATAAAGACCCATTGTGGAGTCAGAGGACCGGGGCATTGCCCTGCTGTGGGGGACCCCCAAAGCCCGGGGGGGGGGGAACAAAGACCCTCCTATGAGGTTGCATGGGAAAGACTTGGACATGGCTGCCGTTACCGCCGCCGACCGGGAGCGCCGTGTGAAAACATGAACGGCGACGAGGAAGGAAGGAGACGAGGGGGAGGACAGGAGACGAGGAGGGAGAGGACGGGAGACGAGGGGGGAAGAGGGGGGAAGAGGATGGGAGACGAGGAGGGAGAGGATGGGAGACAAGGAGGGAGGACAGGAGGAGGGAGGACGGTAGACGAGGAGGGAGGACGGGAGAAGAGGGGGGAGGACGGGACACGGCGAGAGAGGATGGGAGACGAGGGGGAGGACGGGAGACGAGGGGGGAGGAAGGGAGACGAGGGGGGAGGACGGGAGACGAGGAGGGAGAGGACGGGAGACGAGGGGGGAGAGGATGGGAGACAAGGAGGGAGGACGGGACACGGTGAGAGAGGAGGGGAGACGAGGGGAGAGGACAGGAGATGAGGAGGGAGGACGGGAGACGAGGGGAGAGGACGGGAGACGAGGAGAGAGGACAGGAGGAGGGAGGACGGTAGACTAGGAGGGAGGACGGTAGACGAGGGGAGAGGACGGGAGACGAGGGGGAGGACGGGAGACGAGGAGGGAGGACGGGAGACGAGGAGGGAGGACGGGAGACGAGGGGGGGAGGACGGGAGATGGCGAATGAGGACGGTAGACGAGGGGAGAGGACGGGAGACAAGGGGGAGGACGGGAGACGAGGAGGGAGGACGGGAGACGAGGAGGGAGGACGGGAGACGAGGGGGGAGGACGGGAGATGGCGAATGAGGACGGGAGACGAGGGGAGAGGACGATGCTCAGGGGAGTTGGGAAAGATGCTGTTTGTGTTGAGCCACGTCTCCATGGCAACACACACACACACACACACACACACACACACACACACACACACACACACACACACACACACACAGCAGAGAACAATGGGCTCTAAACATCAACACTATTCTACTGGACAGGCGACCCAGTTGGATTGTCGTTACGGTGACTGTCAAAATAAAAGTACCAAAGTCCCAGAAGATAAACAGGGAGTTGTGACTCCGAGTGAAGAAACTTTGTTCTGATTGGCTCTACTGAGCATGTGCAGAAGAGCTCGTTATTACGTTGAGCACCCACTCACACACACACACGTATGTTCTGATACTTCAAAGTAAATCCGAGGTAGCCGAATCGCTAATACAATTAATAATAATAATAATAATCACGAATTTCCCGCACGTTTTTATGTTTATCTGCTCCAAACGGCACAGGATTATTTATATATATATATATATATATATATATATATATATATATATATATATATATATATATATAGTAATATTTTTCTTTTTCTTATCAGCTTCTGTTTCTGTTTTAACATATCCTTCATGTTTGTGTCAAGTGTTTTCAATGTGTTGTATTTTATTGTTTGTGGCCTCGTTAAAGAAACGTCTGTCACCGCCGGGGGCCCAAACAATAACGTTTATCTTATCTTATAGATAAATAAATATGTTCGGGTGGACGAGGAGGAGATGAAAGGGGAAAGGAGCACAAGATGAAAGGTCGGCTGTCACATTCAGGAGAATGTATGAAAGTGTCGGCGATCGTTTTTTGGAAAGAAAAAAAGAAAAAAATCTGTCATAAAAAGTCAGATATGGATCACATGTGGGTTAAAAAAAAAAAGAAAAGTGATTCGGGGCCAAATTGGCCTCGGAGACGACTTCATCACTTCATCACTTCATCCCCTCATCCGTCCATCCATCTGCTGCACGGCTTCATGAAGTGTGTGTGTGTGTGTGTGTGTGTGTGTGTGTGTGTGTGTGTGTGTGTGTGTGTGTGTGTGTGTGTGTGTGTGTGTGTGTGTGTGTGTGTGTGTGTGTGTGTGTGTGTGTGTGTGTGTGTGTGTGTGTGTGTGTGTGTGTGTGTGTGTGTGTGTGTGTGTGTGTGTGCGTGCGTGCGTGCGTGCGTGCGTGCGTGTTAGAGCCAAGAGCGTCTCGTCACACTTAAAGGATGATCCCAGATTGTTTTTTATTCTATTATGAGGCTCTGACACTCCGTGTTGTTTATCGTCTTGACATCTGGAACCGATTCTGTTAATGTGGTGAGAAACGGGGCAAAGCTGTCAGCGCCTCGCTCCCCCGGCCCGGATCGGCTCGGCTCGGCCTGGAAACAGCAAGTCAACCGGATGATAATGACAGAGTAGCGATGGGGATAATAAATTAATTACTGTACGCGGTAAAGAAAAGAAGCTCGGAGCCGCTGAAGGCTGCAGAAACATTCCTGGAGGCTTGTGTTGATGGAGGAGGAGGAGGAGGAGGAGGAGGAGGAGGTGTTGGTGGTGGTGGTGATGGTGGTGTTGTTGGTGTTGGTGTTGGTGTTGGTGTTGTTGGTGTTGGTGTTGTTGGTGTTGGTGTTGTTGTTGGTGATGTTGGTGTTGGTGTTGTTGGTGGTGGTGTTGGTGGTGTTGTTGGTGGTGTTGTTGTTGGTGTTGGTGGTGTTGGTGTTGGTGTTGGTGGTGTTTTTGTTGGTGGTGTTGTTGTTGGTGGTGGTGTTTTTGTTGGTGTTCTTGTTGGTGGTGGTCTTGTTGTTGGTGTTGGTGGTGTGGTTGGTGGCGTTGGTGGTGTTGTTGGTGTTGGTGTTGTTGCTGGCGTTGGTGGTATTGGTGTTGTTGTTGTTGGTGTTGTTGTTGTTGTTGGGGGTATTGTTGTTGTTGTTGGGGGTGTTGGTGATGTTGGTGGTGTTGGTGTTGTTGTTGTGAGGAGGAGGTGTTGGCGTTGTTGTTGTTTCAGGTCTCGTTCACATGACGACGACGCTCAGAAACATTAAATGTCGTTTTTTGTTTTTTTCTTCGATGTGGCTATTATTTCCTTATTATTGTTACTTTATTGATACTTTCTCAGTAATAATAGTACTTCATTGATCCTATTTCACTATTACTGTTGCTTTATTGCAAACATTTTGACTGTTACTTTATTGATACTTTTTCACTATTACGGTTACTTCATTGATACTTTCTCAGTAATAATGGTACGGCGGCAGTGTGGACAGGAAGCAGCATGCAAGGCAGCGAAACTCATCAAATGTTCAGAATGTAGTTTGTGTTTCCAAAGTGTGACGGGAGTTGAACACTGACGGAGTTTCAGCCGGAGCTCCGTCACCACCGGTCGTCTTTATGTTCATACCAGAATGTTCAGACCATTTCTGAACGATTCTTCAAGTTAAAAGCCCATTTTTCATTTTTGTGCTCGAGTACATTTCAGTTTTTTTGTTTGTTTTTTACTTTTAACTAAACTAGTAGTTTACCAGTAGTATCTCTACTTCTGTATTTTTTTTATTTTTTTTTTATTTCTGAATGTCCTTTTCCTCGTCGTCCTCTCTCATCCTCACCTCTGTCCCTTCATGTCTTTCCTCCGTCCTTCGCTCACTTCCTCTTTTCCAGTCGACTCGGTGACCCGTCTCTTTTTCCCACAACCCCCGGGGGCAGAGCGGGACCCCCGTCCTGACCTCCATCTCTCTCTCTCTCTCTCTCTCTCTCTCTCTCTCTCTCTCTCTCTCTCTCTCTCTCTCTCTCTCTCTCTGTCTCTCTCTCTCTCTCTCTGTCTGTCTCTGTCTGTCTCTGTCTCTGTCTGTCTGTCTCTCTGTCTCTCTCTGTCTCTCTCTGTCTCTCTCTCTGTCTCTGTCTCTGTCTCTGTCTGTCTGTCTGTCTGTCTGTCTGTCTGTCTGTCTGTCTGTCTGTCTCTCTCTCTCTCTCTCTCTCTCTCTCTCTCTCTCTCTCTGTCTCTGTCTCTGTCTCTGTCTGTCTGTCTGTCTCTCTCTCTGTGTCTGTCTCTGTCTGTCTCTGTCTGTCTGTCTCTGTCTCTGTGTCTGTCTCTCTCTCTGTCTCGCTATCTGTCGCTCTCTCCCTCTCTCTCTTCTCTCATTCTCTGTCTCTCATTTTTCTCTCTCTCTCATTCTGTCATTCTCTCATTCTCTGTCTCGTTCTCTCATTCTGTCTCTCTCACTTTTTTCTTTGTCTCTCTCATTCTCTGTCTCTGCCTCTCTCTCTCATTTTTTTCTGTCTCTCTCTCTCTCTCTCTCTCTCTCTCTCTGTCCCTCTCTCCCTCTCTCTGTCTCCCTCTCTCTCTCTCTTGTTCTCTCATTCTCTGTCTCTCATTCTCTCTCGCTCTCTCATTTTTTTCTGTCTCTCTCTCTCTCTCTCTCTCTCTCAGGGAGAACAACAGCGGCCATATTTCACTTCCTGAGTTATTTATTCTCTGCTCAGCATCGCCGGGGTTGTTCATTTCTTTTTCTTTTTCTTTTTTTTTTGATTCATGGAATTTCTCAAAAGAAAAAAAAAAAGCGTGAGACGAGTTAAAAGCCTCTTTGTGTCGATCGTTTGTAAGCAAACGAGACGATGTGATTATTTGCCAATATGAGACTGAACGTGTCTGAGTGACGAGTGTTTATGTTCTTCTAGTTTTATGGTGTGTGTGTGTGTGTGTGTGTGTGTGTGTGTGTGTGTGTGTGTGTGTGTGTGTGTGTGTGTGTGTGTGTGTGTGTGTGTGTGTGTGTGTGTGTGTGTGTGTGTGTGTGTGTGTGTGTGTGTGTGTGTGTGTGTGTGTGTGTGTGTGTGTGTGTGTGTGAAATTCTCTCATTATCATCAGTTTCTTGGAAAGTCCTCAGTTTTACAGCTTCTCCGTCTCGTGTGGGCGGAGCTAATGTAATTAAAGCGCCACAATAGAGACGCCGTGTTTCAGTGGCGCTCCGGCGAGATGGACGCGGTTGCACTCGCTGACCTCCGCGTCTGCCCATTGGCAAGGCATCAAGCACAAGAACCAAAGGATGAAGAGGAGGAGAGGAGAGGAAGTGTGAATGGGAAACAATGGCCAGGAGAGAGAGAGAGAGAGACTCACGGACAGACGAGGGGGGAA
>NC_137659.1:1226045-1246045 GCF_963422515.1 Blennius ocellaris
CGAAATTGTAAAAAAAAAAAAAATTTCACTTTAAAGCTCAACGACCTGAAGCAGACGATGAGGCCGAGTGTGTATTTGTGAGAGACGCATTTTATTTTGACGTTTTAGTCGTAAAATCAACCTGTTGGTTCCTCTGTAATTGTCAAATTTAATAGTCTCAGGATTAAAAGTTGAGTTTTAGGGTTTACTAAAGGTTCTAACCTGTTGCTGAACCACATAAAAAAAAAAAAAAATCACAAACATATTGACATGTTTCCTGGTAATCTTTTGGTTTAAGTACAAACTCTTCATGCTTGTCAAATTGAATTCAGTTCTTTTGGCTCAGGAGGGGAAAGTTGAATTGAAGGACAAAAGGAAACGCAAACGTTTCCAAGACGGATTGAAAAAAGTCAAAACTGGAGGGATGGAGGCTTTTCTGTGGAGGTGTTGTGAAATGACATTTTTAAAAAGCGAGAGGCGAAGGAATGTGGAGCCCAGAAGAGAGCAGCTTTTACATCTCAACACGAACGTGACGAAGGAAAACAATAGAATCTGGATCAGTGGGAAGTCCAGGCGCCGCCCCAGTTATTATTTATCTGATTTTTCTTTTCCTTTTTTTTTTGTTTCCAAGCAAATCAGAAATGTAGTTTTGGCTCCGTGTCTGTTGAGTGATTTATAAACTGCGAGCAGCACTTTAAAACACACTCGGTGAGTAAACAGAGGCCAATATGAAGATTCAGACTCTGGATCCACTTCAGTGTCCTGATGGAACTACTAGAAATGTTTATGTGGCGTTTCTGAGAGGGGAGTTCAAGGCCGCACTTCAAACAAATATTGTTTTTTTTAAAGCTTCAAACTCTCGATGTGGAAGAGATTTTTTTTTTTTTTTAATGCAGCGGGGAAACTGAAATCAATAATTAAGCTTATTTAAAATATTTTATTTTGTGCAAAAAGGAGAAGTGGGGTAAATTTCTTAAAAGACCTGGAAGGAAGAGAGGAGCAATAAGTAAACAAGTATTAATATTTTTCTTATCAAGACATAACTTTGTTTTCATGGAAATTAAATCCCTCTTATATATATGTGTGTATATGTATATACTATATATGTGTATATGTATATACTATATACTATATATATATGTATATGTATATGTGTATATGTATATACTATATACTATATATATATGTATATGTGTATATGTATATACTATATATATGTATATGTGTATATGTATATACTATATACTATATATGTGTATATGTATATACTATATACTATATATGTGTATATGTATATATGTATATGTGTATATGTATATACTATATACTATGTATATATGTATATGTGTATGTATGTATATATATATATATGTACAGTATGTCTGGCTAGCAATGTAATGTTATAATGCTGTAAAGGGTATAGATTTATGTACTTTTTTAATAAGTACTTATTGTGTGTGGATAAATAGATTACAGATGAGTGGATAGATGATTATACCCTTATACCCTTTTTTGTATGTATATGTATTTTGTATACCATATTTTCCACAATATAGAGCGCATCTGAATTTAAACGGCACCCACAAAATTAAAAAAAATGTTTTAAAAAGCTGGAGCTGCAAAATTTAAAAATTAAATACATAAATAAACCAAAACATATATAAGCCTCACTTGACGATATATTGCAGGCATCCACGTTGTAACAGGGCAGGAATTTCACTGCAGGAACACGGCGATTGATCATATTTTCATCAATTCTCACAAATCTGTCTTTCATAGAGCTGGAAAGTGTTTTGTGCCTCGTGCTCCTGCTGCGAAGCTGCAGACAGACGGAGAGACAGACACTTAATCGGCAAGCGTTTTATGTCTTGATAAAGTATTTTATCGGTTATTTGTGATTCTGAGGAGGAAGATTCCTTTAGCCACGGAGTCCAGCGCTGTAGTTTACGTGATGCACCTGAACGCATCACTTAATTGGCAGTCAGCTGCTGGAGCTCCGGACCAGGAAGCAGGACGAGACAAATGTCACTTTTAAGACAAGTTTTGGAGAAAAAACAGCAGGTATCTACATGCGGAAGTAGAATCTGGCAACTTTGAAGCCCGTTAAGTTCAAAGCGTTGGAGAAAAGTCCGGAAAATACGGAATGTTTGGTCCTGAACTGAAGAGTAATTTCAAAAATGATGACTCAAAAATCCATAACTGGTTAAATATAAAGTTTGTTCAATTCAGTATTTTGGACTGGGTCAGTTAATCTTTTAGTTTCGTACGACGACGCTGCAGAAGTTGTGAAAGGAACGCAGTGTTTCTATCCCCGGGATCGTTTCCAATCTGTGGAAATGTTTTTGGAGGACGATGAGGACCCTGAGAGACGCGAGGCTGATTGACGGATGAGGCTGCTGCCGGCCAACATGGCCGCTCCGCCTGGGGTTCCTGCCAGGAAGGCCGTTTCCTCCGTGTGTTTGTCAATGCTGCCATCTGCCTGACTTCATTTGGATAACGGCTCGCTGACCTCTGGCCTTCGTCTTCCTGCCGGCGACGCCGTCGCCCTCCTCCTCCTCCTCCTCCTCCTCCTCCCCCCCCCTCCCCCGCCGGCGGTTCTGCACAACATCGCCACAGATAATCCCGTATATGTTATTCTGGTGTCAGTTCCAGCTGACTCATCATCTCGCCATCCTTCCTTCCTTCTTTCCTTCCTTCCTTCCTTCCTTCCTTCTTTCCTTCCTTCCTTCTTTCCTTCCTTCCTTCTTTCCTTCTTTCCTTCCTTCTTTCCTTCTTTCCTTCCTTCCTGCCTTCCTTCCTTCTTTCCTTCCTTCCTTCCCTCCTTCCTTCCTTCTTTCTTTTCTTTCCTTTCTTCCTTCCTTCTTTCTTTCTTCTTTCCTTCTTTCCTTCTTTCTTCTTTCCTTTCTTTCTTCTTTCTTTCCTTCTTTCTTTCTTTCTTTCTTCTTTCCTTCCTTCTTTCCTTCCTTCTTTCTTTCCTTCCTTCTTTCTTTCTTTCTTTCTTTCTTTCTTTTCTTTCCTTCTGTCCTTCTGTCCTTCCTTCCTTCCTTTGATGTGGCCTTGTTGAAGCGACGTTGAAGCAGGTTTTTAAAAATAAATAAATAAATCCAGCTGACTCATCATCTCGCCATCCTCCAAATGATCTCGTATGTCTCCGTGTGTGTGTGTGTGTGTGTGTGTGTGTGTGTGTGTGTGTGTGTGTGTGTGTGTGTGTGTGTGTGTGTGTGTGTGTGTGTGTGTGTGTGTGTGTGTGTGTGTGTGTGTGTGTGTGTGGCAGCAGAGAATCTGACCTTTGACCTCCCTCACTCAACACCCTCATGAACCCTCTTTACTCTGTACGCGGGTCCGTCTCACGACGCTTTTGTACATTTTGATGCCTTCATCTAGAACCTAGAGCTACGCTCGGTAGAGCGGCAGACCTCCGCCAACGCCACATTAAGTTGCGGGGACCGAGTTAGCGTGGCTAGCTTGATAGCCGTTAGCCTATCAGGTAGCTACATCGCTGTGTGGAAACGCTGAGCAGGGAGCGTCTCCATGTGTGATGTACTGTGCAATGACAACAAAGAAAGTCTAAGTCTAAGATCTCCTTTGATCTCTGAGGCGCCTCTATCATCCGCTTTGTATACAAAGTTTGTTTGACTTTTTTTAAATTGTGAAATGGTTTGCTGTTTACGTCCTGAAATCTAAAGGACTGATCCTTGCATGATGATGAATCATTTCAAAAAGTTTCATGCAAATGAGTTTTTTTGCGAAAAAGTTTTTAAGACACACACACATACACACAAACCACTAAATACATTTTAAAAAGGCTTTTCTGAAATTAAGCATTTCTGGTGAAAACGCTTCCAAAGTTTCACATTTGCACGGCAACCTTTCCTTCTTTCCTTCTTTCCTTCTTTCCTTCTTTCCTTCTTCCCTTCTTCCCTTCTTCCCTTCCTTCCTTCCTTCCTTCATCCTCCGATGTGGCCTTGTTGAAGCGACGTTGAAGCAGGTTTTTAAAAATAAACAAACAAATTTCATGATCCTAAAATGCCATTTGATCGGCCAGGTTACATGAAACGGCGTCGTGGTGTGTCCACGGCCCCAGTGACCCCCCCCCCCCCCCCCCCTCCAGACAGCCAGACCTGCCAAATAACCATCAGGTCACCGGTTCAACGCCAGCGACAGACTAACAGGTGCTGGGATCTTGTCTGCACTCCGGGGGGGGGGGAACAGGCTTCACCCTCCTGGACCTGCCCCCGCCTGCCCTTGTCTGCACCCTCCCCCTCCCCCTCCCCCCCCACCTCAGATATCTGTAACCTTCTCGGCATGTCTGGCAGCATGTGGCTGGAGACTCATCACTCCAGACGAGCTCTTCTCTCTCTTATTTACTTTATTTTATATCGTCGTTTAATAATAGTTCTTTTACTTGCTGACCTCATTTACATACATTTATACTTTCCTGACTGAGACAGTCTCTCTCTCTCTCTCTCTCTCTCTCTCTCTCTCTGTCTCTCTGTCTCTCTCTCTCTCGCTCTCTCTCTCTCTCTCGCTCTCTCTCTCTCGTGAACCTGCTGTCTAACAGGACTCCTGTGAAGCATAAACTCAACAATGCCTCCACCTACTGGTGAAAGGGTGGAAGTGACGCAACACTGAAAGTAAAAAAAAAAACAAGTAATTTTACAATTTTGTTGTATTAAATTGTTTTAGTTCCTCTGCGATAAGTTGTGCAGCTGCACGTTTTTAGACTCTGAGTACCTGAAGTACCTCTGAGTACCACATTCCTCATTAAAGTATATATTTTTTGTAAAACATGAAGGTTAAGTTTAATTAATTACACTCCAAACTGACATATTTGGCTTTTTGTATGCATGTTGTTCAGACACAAGTCCATATATACATATTTTTTAAATGCTTTAAATAAAACGAGTACATAAGAAAAAAGAGAGGGAAAAAAAAGTTATCCAGTGTTTTTAAAAGTTTTTATCCTGCTTTCTGATGCTGACCGGGTAAAATGGTTCCATAATAGCCTTTAGATTTAAACTTTGAATTTTTTCATTGCTGTGGCGCAGAAAATATATGAGGAAAATGTCTAATTTTGCAAAAAACCAAATGATTGAATTTACTAGAACATCAAAGTAAAGCCAATTTAAATTAAACATTCTGGTGGGGAAAATACAGTGAAATATCTGGAAACGTGTTGCATTGTCGTCGAATACTTAAAAAAAAAAAATCTATATTTTCTTTAAAGGTTTTATATTATTTTATATTAAAGCTGCAAAGCAATAGAGCTGAGATGTGTTTCCGTCCGTCTTGAGACGCAATGAATGCGCTCAAAGGGAGGAAGATGTAAAGAATTACGTGTCGTGACGATAAGAGAAGATCAACTTAATTTGTTTTAAATGTTCCTTTAGCAAGGCCAGAGATAAAATACAATACAACCCTTATTTAAAACGTGCTTTAAACACAAGTACAGGCGTGAAGGAAACGTTAAATAGAAACAAGAGTAGCCGATAAAAAGAGATAAAAAAAATTGTGTGAAGTCTAAAAGTGCAAGAAAAGCAATGCAATGTGACATTTTAGGGCGTCTGTTTACCGAATATGCAACTTTTTTGAAAAGCGCTCTGGCTCCGCCCCCTTGTAGTTCTTCTGCACATGCTCAGTAGACTCGGCGGTTTCGCACTTCAGGGTCCCTCTAATAGGGACGGCGGCAATCCTCCCGTTTAATAAACATGATAAAAGACGGGCTGATGGAGGTGGAAGGCTTCCACTTTAAAAAAGAAAAAAAAAGAAAAAGTAAATCCCCCGTTTGAGACTCGAATCAAAAACAAATGAGCTGATCTTGTTAAACTCAGATTTACTTGCAGGGTGACTCCCAGCTTACTGTGAAATTACACGGAATCACTTCCAGATGCTTTGGAAGGAGCGGGTCGGGGACGCTGCAGTACACAGCAGCGGCCACCAGGGCGCAGTGTTGAAGCGTCTTGTCAAACCACGACGAGTCAGGAAACTAAAGTTTCTCCTCTGATTGACAAAGTAGTGTTTTGGGGTTTTTTGTGCTTTTTTTGTTGTTTTTGTGCTTTTTTGGTGGGGTTTTTTGTTGTGTGCTTTTTTGTTGTTTTTTTTGCTTTATTTGTTTTGTTTTTTGCTTTTTTGTTTGTTTGTTTTTTTTTGCTTTTTTTGTTTGGTTTTTTTGCTTTTTTGGTGGTTTTTTTTTACTTTTTTTTTAATGTTTGGGGGTTTTTTTGTTTGGTTTTTTGGGGGTTTTTTTGTTGCTTTTTTTGTTTTTGTTTTTTGTTTGTTTTTTTCTTTTTTTTTTACTATTTTGTTTGGTTTGCTTGGCTTTTTGTTTTACTTTTTTTGTTATTTTTTTTTGCTTTTTTTGTTTTTTGTTTGTGCTTTTTTTGTTTGGGGTTTTTTTTTGGTTTGTTTTTTTCCCATTATTATTGAAGTATTTAAAGTGACGGCGGCCGGCCGGCTCTGGAAGACGAAGGGAGGAAGTGGAGGGAAGTCACTTAATACCGAATTAATTCAGCTCCGTGCAGTTTTTTTGTTTGTTTGTTTGTTTTTGTCCCACCGATTGCGAGCCGAATCGATCGCCGTTCAAATGATTCGTTAAACGAGACAAGCCGACGGCGTGGAGAACGAACATGAATCGGGGACGTGACTCGCTTGTCGGCGTCTTTTTATTTGCTTTTTGTCTCTTAAAACCAAACGTGTCTTCCTTCTTTTTTCTCCGAATGAGAATCCCAGAAGTGGACGACTCTCAGCTTCGTGGTCGTCATTCTTCAGGAGATCCCAGATTCTGTCGCCACCGAAAACCAAACGGTCGCCCGTTTTATCTTCGGCCAGAAGAGCCGACGTTTCACCACATCGGCTCGCTGGGAAAACACACAAATGAGAGGAAGTCGGCCTTAATAGATGGGATGAAACTGAGGCTTCGTCCACATGACGAGAAAAAAATATTTTTTCTCCCCCGGCCTTCTACTAAAAAACCTCCGTCCACACGTCACTGTGAACTCGGCTTCAGGCCATGTAGTTCACCTGCCAGGCCTGTAGGGGCGCTGTGACTCACCAGACACACCACAAACACAGAAGACAGAGCACATAGAACTTTAGACGTAGTTTCCAGCTCATAAACCTCCATATAATTCTAGTTTTATAGGTCTATGGCCCTGCTCCTCCTGCTGCTAGCATCATTAGCTTCTAGTTCTATAGGTCTATGGCTCTGCTCCTCCTGCTGCTAGCATCATTAGCTTCTAGTTCTATAGGTCTATGGCTCTGCTCCTCCTGCTGCTAGCGTCAGTAGCTTCTAGTTCTATAGGTCTATGGCCCTGCTCTTCCTGCTGCTAGCGTCATCTAGCTTCCACACTCGTAAACCTCGATATAAATCTAGTTCTATAGGTCTATTTCCCTGCTCTTCCTGCTACTAGCGTCAGTCGCTTCTGCACTCAAAAACCTCAATATAATTCTAGTTCTGTAGGTCTATGGCCCTGCTCTTCCTGCTGCTCGCGTCAGTAGCTTCTGCACTCATGAAGCTAATTAATTCTAGTTCTATAGGCCTATGTCCCTACTCCTGCTGCTAGTGTCAGTAGCTTCTGCCCTCATAGACTATTTAATTCTAGTTCTATAGATCTGTGGCACTGCTCTCTCCAGCTGCTAGCATCATCCAGCTTCCACACTCATAAACCTATATATTACTCTAGTTCTATAGGTCTATGGCCCTGCTCTTCCTGCTGCTAGCATCAGTAGCTTCTAGTTCTATAGGTCTATGGCTCTGCTCCTCCTGCTGCCAACGTCAGTAGCTTCTAGTTCTATAGGTCTATAGCCCTGCTCCTCCTGCTAGTGTCAGTAGCTTCTAGTTCTATAGGTCTATGGCCCTGCTTCTCCTGCTAGCGTCAGTAACTTCTAGTTCTATAGGTCTATGGCCCTGCTCCTCCTGCTAGTGTCAGTAGCTTCTAGTTCTATAGGTCTATGGCCCCGCTCCTCCTGCTGCTAACGTCAGTAGCTTCTGCACTCATTATCCTGTTTTTACTTCTAGTTCTATAGATCTAGGCGCAGCTTTTGCAGCAGGTTTGTTTTTAGTTTTCTAGTAATTTGCACCGTGGAGCTGCTGCTCTATAGAGCTCCAGCGGTAGAGTCGCTCCGGGGATCTTGAGACGTGGCAGAGCAGCACAGACCAGCGGGGGTGGGGGGGGGGGGGAGGAAGTCCAGCACAACCACAACCACCAGAAACAGCTGTTTTCTGTTTTTGTTTTGTTTTGGAAGTTTTTTCCTCCGTCGGTGCGAAACCAGAATATCTGTCTGCTCCTCTGGTCAAACCCACCAAAATAAACTTGAATGATTCAGTCATGGAAACGTGCTTCTTTCCTGCTGGAGTCACGGCAATAACAATCCAACTTGGTGCTTTTATTTTGACAGTCACCGTAATAATGATCCAACTTGGTAGTTTTATTTTGACAGTCACCGTAACAACGATCCAACTTGGTAGTTTTATTTTGACAGTCACCGTAATAACGATCCAACTTGGTAGTTTTATTTTGACAGTCACTGTAATAGCAATCCAACTTGGTGCTTTTATTTTGACAGTCACCGTAATAACAATCCAACTTGGTGCTTTTATTTTGACAGTCACCGTAATAACAATCCAACTTGGTGCTTTTATTTTGACAGTCACCATAATAACAATCCAACTTGGTGCTTTTATTTTGACAGTCACCATAATAATCCAACTTGGTGCTTTTATTTTGACAGTCACCATAATGACGATACAACTTAGTGGTTTTATTTTGACGGTCACCGTAATAATGATCCAACTTGGTAGTTTTATTTTGACAGTCACCGTAATAAAAAATCCAACTTGGTGGTTTTATTTTGACAGTCACCGTAATAATAATCTAGCTTGGTACTTTTATTTTGACAGTCACCGTAATAACGATCCAACTTGGTACTTTTATTTTGACAGTCACCGTAAAAACAATCCAACTTGGTACTTTTATTTTGACAGTCATTGAGTAAATGGAGCCTCAAAGTGGAAAAAGAGCGTTTTTGTGTAAACGGGGCGTCGATCTTCAAAAGAACTCGTATCGTCATTCATGGAAAGTCTGTTCCGCCTTTCTCATACGAACGAAGTGACTCAGATCCGTTGAAAAAGTTGTTTCTCTTGGCAAAAAAGTAAAAGTACAAAAACAACTCCTTCACTAATTCTGGCGTAAACTCACGTGTTGTCATATTTGCAGTTTTCTTTTGGTTTTTTTGGACATTTATTTTGAATTTACATGAGTTTTTGCTCAGGCTTGCATGAGAAACAAAACAAAGCGAGGTTGTGCGTTCAGACTGGTTTCAAAGGACTGTGGGAAAAGAACAAAAACAAAGTTGGGCTTCGTTATGTTGAGAAAACGAGTTTAGAGAGTTTCTCAGCGATGAGTCACGAGTGTGAAACGATCAGAACGACTTCCAACGCGTCTCACTTTGTCCTCGTTTTAATTACGCTGGTTAAAGAAAAATCAACATACTTCAATCAATAAGATAGATTTCAGGTATTTTTAGTCCGCCTGTATCGTTTACTTTACTACTTTACTTTGTAGTTTCCGTCTTGATTGATGTGCTTGAGCAGTTGGTGCTTTGATCCTGTGTGACATCGTGTTTATCTTTGGGCTTGTTTTTACTCCACGTCGTATTAAATGGAAATGTTGTTGTTGGTTTTTTTTTCTCATTTTAGTTTCAGAAAAGTTTTGTTTCCACGGCAACAGCAGAAACGTTGAACATAATGTAGTTTTCCTGTCAGGCCACTAGTCGGCGCTGTTGTTTGTTTTTGTAATGAAATCGGACGAGAACAAACAAACGCATCTAAACTTTAACAACTGGGAGAACACGGAATATTCTGGTGGACAGAAGTTGAATTATTATTGTGGTGACTGTCAAAATAAAAGCACCAAGTTGGATTATTATTGTGACTGTAAAAAAATAAAAGCACCAAGTTGTATTATTATAGTGACTGTCAAAATAAAAGCACCAAGTTGTATTATTATAGTGACTGTCAAAATAAAAGCACCAAGTTGTATATTTATAGTCAGTCAGAATAAAAGTACCAAGTTGTATTATTATGGTGACTGTCAAAATAAAAGCAACAAGTTGGATTATTATAGTGACTGTCAAAATAAAAGCACCAAGTTGGATTATTATAGTGACTGTAAAAAATAAAAGCGCCAAGTTGGATTATTATGGTGACTGTCAAAATAAAAGCACCAAGCTGGATTATTATAGTGACTGTCAAAATAAAAGCACCAAGTTGGATTATTATAGTGACTGTAAAAATATAAAAGCACAAAGTTGGATTATTATTGTGACTGTAAAAAAATAAAAGCACCAAGTTGGATTATTATGGTGACTGTCAAAATTAAAGCACCAATTGGATTATTACGATGACTCAAAATAATAATTCAGAGTTGGATTTTTTTATGGTGACTCTCACAATAAAAGCACCATATTGGATTTTTTCCGATGACTGTCAAAATAAAAGCACCGAGTCCCAGGAGAATATGGACTGGGGGGGTGCCGTGTGAACGAGGAACCGAGCCGCCGTCCGTCGGCCTTCCAGGCTGCGGGAGAGAGAAAATAAAAGCATGACGGAATTCCTGGCTGGGCTTTTGAAGCCACTTCCAGGAAATCCCTCCGCCTCGCTGAACTCCTCAAGACATGAAGTGAGACGGAACTCCGAGTCTCGCTGCTGCAGCTCCGGTGGACAAACGTTCTGCTTCCCGCGGTGGAAACCATTAAATCAAATCTGGAGTGAGTCTGAGCAGTTCCACTTCACATTTGAGGCTTTCATTTTATTTTTTTAAATTTTATTTATTTCCAAGCAGTAGAACTCGGAACGTTTTGTCAAAGCCTGAACGTCCGTTAGGTTTGTGTCTCGCCGGGACGAGACGTCTCAGTTAAAGGTTTGAATTCGTCATTTGTCCCTTCGTCCCGCCACAATAAAACGACTCGTTCAGACGATCTGATCCTCAAGTCAGGAAACCGCACTGCAAACCACTGCGTTTTTTTTTTTTTTTTTTAGACGTGATGGATGATTTGAGCTTGTTTTAAAAAGTTGCTTACTCATTTTTAAGACCTTGATTTCACAGTAAAATCTAGATTTAAAAAAATTTAATCTTATTTTCAAGATTTCTTGAAAAGATTTTTACAATTTTGTGTTTCACATGACATAAAACTTGAAATGTAGTCTTTATTTATGGTTATGTATATATGTGTATATATGTATATATACATATATAGACAACCATATATATGTCTGTGTATATATACACATATATAAATATAATATATACTTTCTGTATAGCTAAGAATGTTATTTAATCTAATCTAAGTTATTTCAATATACACATACATTCATATATGTGCATATATACACATACATACATATATGTATTCATTCATTGTATTCCTCCTTTTATGTAATGCATTAAATACATTCACATGAAGTGTATATATATATATATATATATATATATATATATATATCTTCTATATTAAATAACATTCTTACAGCTTTAATTGCATATATAATACAAACTACTCGTAATAAAGTATATATTATATTGTACTATTCATATATGTGTGTATGTATATACAACTTCTATATTAAATAACATTCTTAGTTATATTTACATATATAATACAATCTACTCTTAATACAGAAAAAAAAATATAAAATATAAGTATTTATTATTGGAGAAGGGATTTGATATGTTTATTACGTGTGTGTGTGTGTGTGTGTGTGTGTGTGTGTGTGTGTGTGTGTGTGTGTGTGTGTGTGTGTGTGTGTGTGTGTGTGTGTGTGTGTGTGTGTGTGTGTGTGTGTGTGTGTGTGTGTGTGTGTGTGTGTGTGAGTGAGACAGATTGCGCAAGATGTTTGAACTGAAACACGCCTGCAATGAATTATTATATAAACGTGTTTACATCTAATCCAGGTTTTTGCAGGATTACTTTTTTTTATATATATTTTTTATTTATTTTAAAAAACAGGTTTTAGCTAAGTGTGTGTGTGTTGGGGGGGGGGGTTGGGGGGGTGGGGGGTAGAATAAGAGGCCCAGTGTTCGGCCTCCTGGCCGACAGACGACCTCTGATGGTTGATCTCATGATTCCTCTGCTCACAAAGCTTCATTTCAAAACTAAACAAGCACATTTCTTATTGTTTGACATATTTGTTCCCCGTGTTTACGATTGAAGACAAACCCTTTTAGTGTGCGTGTGTGTTTGTGTGTGTGCGTGTGTGTGCACGTTGCGTAATCCCCCCCCCACCCTTGGGGTTTGTCGTCGGGCGAATGGCAGTGTGTGAGAGCGCTCTGGCCTTTCAGAACAAAACGACCCGACAGGTTCAACATGTTGCTCGTAAAGATCGCCGCCGTCCACAAACACCCACCCCAACCACCCCCCCCCCCCCCACCCCACCCCACCCCCCACCTCAGTTTTTCTCCTGCAACTTTAAGCAGATTTATACTCATTTCGTAGAATTGTCCAATAACAAGCGATCAAATGACCTGTAAATGTGTTTAAAGCACAGAATTGTAACTTTACCGTTTTGTAAACTTATACATCTGTTTGACTCATTTCGGCCATTTTTACTTTTTTTTTTTTCATTGTTAAAAATAAATTAATAAATAAAACAATTCAACGCGGAACAGAAGCGGCAGAGACGGTTACATCATATCCTCTGTTGTTTTATCGCAATTAATATTTTCCAATATTTTTTTGGCTGAGATTTCTGTTCTTTTTAAGTTGCGTGGAACTTTTTCTGAAACAAAAATGCGAAGAAAAAAAAACCCAATATCAGATCCTAGGAGCTGCGTTCAGAATCTGCTGTGTCTGTGTGAGCTGGACTGGCTCCGCCCACACACACGCCGGGAAGATGGAGGAAGTACTTCCTCTCGTGGCGCCATGTGCCAGAGCAGAGCTGCCTGATTGTGGGAGGAGTCAAAGGGGGGGGGGAGCCTACCTTGATTGTGATTGGCTGAACCTCCTGATGACACTATATAGGGTTTGATTTCTGATTGGCTGCTGGGAGCAACACACTTTTTTAAAAGAGAGAGAGGGAGGATACACTTTCTTCACTTCTGGGGCGTCGTTCCAGGTGTGGAGACGATTATTACTGCTGGGAAAACTTTTAGGAAGTGAGTTTTACATAATATGGCCCCTTTAAGAGTAGCAAACGATGCAGTTTGTAAAAAAAACCCAACATAATTCCTAATTTTCCCTCCATTTTGCACCAGAAATAACCATTAAATTGTCTTTATGTTGCGATTGCACTCATTATCTGTGTTAAACGTTTAGTTCTTTGTTATAATGTCGACATTTTCGTCACGTATACTCTACACACTACATCAAAGAGGATCTTCAAAGTTTAAATCTAAAGGTCATTACGGCTCGTATTTTACCGCTCCAGATGAAATCCTGCTCGACGCTAATGTGTTTGACACGCCTGCCCTATAAGCCCAGCCTTTAACATAATACCTCGTAATATTCTGACTCGCGGGGCTTATTTCAAGACGACGCTGAATTACCTCTGCGGTCGTCGATTCAATAAACTGGAGGACGACATCACAAAGAGTCGTCTTGCACTCATGTTAGAGTCTAATTGATTCCGTTTGACGCAACTGTTTACTACCGTTTGAACTTCCCTGAGCAAAATGTCAGGCTCTGAGCGCCGTGCAGCTCCGTCCAGGCTCAGGGAATTTTTCCACAAATAGCAACAGGACAGAGTTTGTACGTCTAGAGATGAGACGTAGAATCGTGCCTCCACACTGCCTTTTTTTTAAGAACGAGGGGGAAATTCGCCAGCGACGTCAGCCAGCGGCCGAAATTAACGCTTTTCCTGCGCGACGGCTCAATAATCCGATAAGAAGCTGACCACGCCCCCTCAAAGCAGGCCACGCCCCCTCAAAGCAGGCCACACCTCTGTGAAGCAGCGTTTCACAACACAAATAATGCCTAATTTTAAAGCAATTATTGGGAGGTGGGAAAAAGTCTTTAAAATGGGGTATCACTTGTGTTTCTACATGGACGAGCAAGCGAACTACCAATGTTTTTTGTGGATGTTCTAGCCTTTGATCTATACGTTCAGTGCGAGCCGTTGACCCATCCAAGATGGCGGCGCTGTGGGCTCGTCACGGGCGGCAGGACGTGAGGCATCTAGTGTTTTATATCTATGACTGCCGTCCATATTTACGTCCGTCTGCGGCGTCTTGGAAAATGGTGTAGTTTTCATGTCAGGCCACAAGGGGGTGCTGTTCTTTGTCTTGGGAATTAACACATCGGCTCAAACGCCTTGACAACGAGGACTTCATGGATCCTACTCCAGATCCACGTAGCCATAAACCTGAACAAACTGGAAGCTGGAGGTTAAAATAGAAAAATAAAAAAGACTGAATCCAAAGATAAAGAAGCTTCATGTTTCTCTTAAAAATGTGTGTGAGGAAATCGAACGATGACCCTTGGCTGCAGTTTTTTTTTAAAAACAAACCAACACATTTATGGAACTAATTGAATCCCATGTGAGTGTTTGCTTGTTAAAGCGTCCAGCTAGGCAGCGCTGATTATTCACAAACTGAGCACACAGGAAATATAATGAAGTTTTACCTGAGGCCAGCCTGTGCCCCCCCACCCCACCCCACCCCCCCCCCCCCCCCACCCCCCATGTATGTGAGCGTCGGTACAGTCAGGATGTAAACAGCCTGTTTTTTTTTTTTGCTCAAATCCATTAAAATGAATAGTTTGTTTTTGTTTTTCTGGCCCGATGACCCCGCCGGCGTTCCTGCCGGCTCTCTGGAGATCAACGCGGGTCAGATGTGAGATCATCCCCGAGGGGGTGGGGGGGGGGGTCAAAGGTCACAGCTCCAGGCGTACAGGATAGATGAGAGGAGATAATGCCGCCTTCATCAGGGAACGAGTCAGTTCCTTCGGAAACAGTCGCAGAGGCCGGAGCTATAAATACGAATGATATTTCTCTTCAGTCTGAATGGCTTTTTTTGGGGGGGGAGGGGGGGGGGCGGGGGGGGGGGCTTGTTGAGCTTGTTTTTCTGGAGGTGGATAAACAATCCAAACAGATTGACTTCGTGTTGTTTTTAGCCGGTCGCCGTTTACGCAACGTTTCAAGTGAAAACGCAACGTTTTTGTTTTCGAAATTTAGCATTTTGCATGAAAACGTCTGTAGGAAGTACTGCAGCACGCCACCAGGGGGTGCAGTTGTTTGATTTTTTGTAATGACGCCACACATGCACAGTAAAATGCAAAAAAAAAAAACCTGGAAGTGAAGTTAATGTGCAGCGTCAGACGGTTCGTCGCTAGGTTGGTTATTTAATTTTTTAAATGTTTTTTTTTTTTTTTGTGCATTTTTATGGGTCCGATGTTGTTTAAAGTGCCGCCTCAGCAGGCGGAAGCAGCGGCGGCCTTATCGAGACGCCGCTTAGATCACCGGCCACAGATTCTCGGGTTCAGCACTTTTATGATTGCCGGCAATCTCACACACACACACACACACACACACACACACACACTCTTAAACCATCCATAATCACTTTATCAGCCGCACACTGCCGGTGGGAGAATCCATTGATTTGACGCCAGGACGCGTCGTTCCTCTGCAGTGTGCTTAAATCCTCAACATATGGAAGATTAGCATCAATGTGGAACATCAACGTCTTACTTCCGTTCAGATTCCCTGGAAAAACGACGGACGGAAATAAAACCCTACTTATTGAGGAATATTGTGACGACGGCCTTGAATGAGTGTTTGGTTCCCGAGAAGAAGAAGAAGCTGGTCACATTGATAAACAGGAAAATTGAACAGCCATCAACAATTTGCAGAATAAAAAAAAAAAAAACTTAAGGTTTGACGGTAAGAATTGAATTATGTGTGAGCTCAAACAACATGGGGGACCAAATGTGGCCAAAAATAAATAAATACACAATTAAACAGTTAATTAAATGTGTTGTCAATTAATTAAAATTAAGATTAAGTAAAGCATTTCATTAAAATTACCAATTCTTTTTATGTTTAAACAAACAAACTTTTATTCTGACAGATGGGTGCAACACGAAATGTAATAGTGGTATAATTATAATTTGTTTTACATCAAATAAATTGGTATTTGAATTAATGAATGATTATTTATTATGAATATTTATTTATTTATAATCAGTAGTAATATCATAATACTAAACAGAATACAATTTATTATTTTATACAATTATTAAATGGTGTATATATTTGTTGGCACTTTTAGTCTTTCATTTATTGATTAATTCATAATAAGTAATAGTGATATCATAATCATCATAATAATAATAAACAACACTATATAATAATATATACAAATATTAAATGGTATATATATTTGTAGGTACTTTTAGTTTTATTATTTATTTTTTTATATTTAATTAATTAATTACTTTTTATTTATATATAGCAACAAACAAAATACAATACATGTTAATGCATCACTGCTTCAATTCCAATTCGATACTTCCACAGAAAATATTGTCAAAATGGGGCGAAAAGCCACATCAAGTGATTCTCGCCACGTTTGATGGTTCAAGGCTGACTCAGATTTCGCTTAATGGAGCTTTTATTAATGACGGCGTCTGACAAGCGAGAGCCTAATTAATGGCTTTTAGTTTGTGTCGAGGAGGAGCGCTGGGCCGACTGTGGGACAGAGACACTCATGTTTCCTTTTTGTGTAGATTCATGGAAAACCAAAAACTGCGAAATGTCCCACACAAAGCGGATGAGAGAGGCGCTTCATAGAGATCAAAAGAGACCAGCTGCTGTTGCCATGGAGACGTGGCTTTTGCGAAAAAAAAATTTGTCGGAATTGCATGAGATTTTCAGTGTTGATTTGTCGTCATCCAAGAGTGGTCCCATTGACCATTGAGAGCACACTGGGTCAAAGGTCAAAGGTCACGCACAGGTTAGGGTTAGGGTCAGTTTTAATTTCGATTGGTGTCAAATACATTAATTTAATCTAAAGTCGGCCTGATTGGTAAAATAGAGCCAATAAACCTTTAAATTGAAACTTTCTTCCAGAGTATACGTGATTAAAATGTCTATTTTCACAAAACCCAAACATTTACTCCTGAAAATGACTCCAGAAAGTCAATTTTAATTAAAACTTGTGCTGCAAAATACAGTGAAATGTTTGTTTGCTGTGATTAATGTCCTTCGTGTCTCGATTGCATGGCGACGTAATTTGCTGCGGTTTCGTGGATAGCGGCGTGTCGCTGCCGTTAGAAGCCGAGGCCCTGACCTCCCCTCCCTCTCGTCCTCACAGCTACACGGGCAGAGTGGTGGGGAACGGCGTGCACGCCCAGAGGCAGAACCCAGAGGTCAAAGTTCGCAGCATGGACCCCGCTATGGCCGAGGTCAAGGAGAGGTTGGAGCGCTTCAACCAGGTAAGACGACCAGAACACGCGTCACTGATTATCCCTTTCTTCTACACCTGAACACCGAGCAAGTATTTAAGAAAATAAGAATAATGATAATAATAGTGCTAGTAAAGCATTAATCTGTGTTTATACAGTGGGGTTTTTTTTTACCTTCGCCTCGTTATGTTATGGCTGACAATTTATAAAATTTTTTAATCAGGGTTTTATTTATTTATTTATTAGTTTATATGTATGAATTTGACCAACTTAAAAAAAAAACTAGTCACCCGAATTGCATGACATTTTCAGGGATGATTTGTCATCATTCAAGGACCAATCGATTAGATTTTGGGACGTTAACGGCTCACAGTTTCCAAATAGATTTAAAAAACAACAACCAGAGAGCGGTACCTCAAAGAGATCAAAGGAGATCAGTGTCTGTTGCCATGGAGACACTCCCTGCTCAGTGTTTCCACACAGCGATGTTGCTACCTGATAGGCTAGTTAGCATTGCTATGAGCTAACAGGCTAGTGACGCTAACTCGGTCCCGCTCTAGCGAGCGTAGCTCTAGCTTAGCAAACAGTTCAACCTTATTGTATTGGAGCTTCAAATTTGTTCCGTATTACCAGGGTTAATTACTAGTGACTGTGGACGCTCGTGACAAAGTCGTCATTGATGAGACGTTTTGTCTTTTTCCCTTCAAACAATAAAAGTCAAAAGTCAAAAGATCGACTGAAACGTCCTCGCCTTTGATCTCGAGGCTTGTTTGGAGCAAAGAGGCCGATATCAACGAGACATGAAAGGGAGACAGTGACGGGAAGAAGAAGAGAGAGAGAGAGAAAAAAAAGTGACTTACTGTGCGAAGAGAGAGAAAGAGAAAGATGAGAGGCGGGAGCAAAAGGTCAGGGATGAGTGACGGACGACACAGGCGGCTTCAAAGTGACACTGTTTGTCATGTAGATGGGCTCCGGGGCTGAAAGGGACGCAGAAGAAAAGGGAGGCTATTCCAGACGGTCCCCAGAGGACATTTGGGGAGACAAACGGGGCAGATCTGGTTCCCCTCCGCCCGCCTGCCCTTTTGTTGCCCTGGACATTATGCCTGCAGATCGCACACCACACAAATCTCAATTTTACTCTCTCTCTCTCTCGCTCTCTTTCTCTCTCGCAATATAATACTCTTTATTATTTGACTTTTACTCTTGACGTTTTCCTCCACTTGCTTCTATTTGACATCGTCTCCACACATTTGAACAAATTCTCTCTATTTTCTCTTTCGCAGAGGATTCAGTGAACTCGGTTCAGTTTGAATATCAACAGAATATTAAATGTTAATAAAGAGTGAATATGACCAAAAGAGACATTCCTGACGGAGCTGCTAGCGTCTTGATCAATGAACATAAACTGTGTCTCGCGTCACATTTATGAAGTGCTAATTACAATTTAGGGAAAACATTTCATTGCGTCTGAAGACAATTTTGACATTTGAGTCGTTTTAATAATTTGGACTCATTTGTTTAAGTAATTCTGTGTGTTTGTGATTTTTTCCCCATCAGAAATCCTCCTTTTTTAAGTTTAAAAAAACAAAAGTGTTTTAACAGCTTTAAGCTGAATACCATAATTGTATTTGTCCCGTGTTTTTTTTTTAAGCCATTTTAAGTCCAAAATAATTTTGTGCGTAAATGAAACAAAAACAAGCTAAAATGTTTATTTAATTTTTGGAGAAGTTCAGAGAGCCGCATGCAGACGTCTGATGTTCACTAAATCACTAAAATACCGTCCGAAAAGGTCAAATTCTACCATTTTTTGCCACAAAAGCCACAAGTTCAGGTCCGTTTGCGCCACATTTCAAGTGAAAACGCATCGTTTGGCATCAAGCCAACAATGAAAAACATGTACTGACGATGCTGAGCCATGAGGTGGCGCTGTTGTTTGGTTATTTGTGAAAAACAATGAGCAGGGAGCGATTTAAACAAAAATCAGAGATTCAGGCCGATAATTTTTTTTTTATTATGCTGATCTCCTTTGATCTCCATGAGGTGCCTCTCTCATCTGCTTTGTATGGAAAACATTTTTGGGGATTTATTTCAAAAACTTTTAACCATTAACACCCCAAAAATCGAATCAATTGGTCCTTGGATGACAACAAATCATCGCTGAAGATTTCGTGTAATTTGGGCGATCCGTTTTTTGTGAAAAGTAAAAAAAATGTGAAAAAAGCATTTGAGGGTTAAAATGTACTTGAAAAGT
Organism: Blennius ocellaris; assembly: GCF_963422515.1. NCBI lineage: Eukaryota > Metazoa > Chordata > Actinopteri > Blenniiformes > Blenniidae > Blennius > Blennius ocellaris. Next base: position 1,245,673 of record NC_137659.1, read on the forward strand.
TGCAGAAACATCAGACTTGGTGAAAAATGTGTTAATTTTAAATGAGGAATTTAAAAAAGTGGCTCAACGGCATCGCTTGCGAAATTAGGAAAAAGATCCCGTTTCCCCAACACACACACACATGAAAAACTCTGACACACAAACTGGAAACTCAACAGGAAGTTGGATATTTTGAGGAAGAAGGGGGATTTTGGCGAATTTTCACCCAAATTTCGCCATTTTTGCAGTTGGATATTTAATTCTGCTTCAATCGCTGAACTGTATCGAGGATTACGAGGAGGGGTGCTCTGAAGTATCAACCCGACACCGGTATCGGTATCGGTATCTGTATCGGTGCATCCCTGAAAATATCGTCCCAATAATGGGTCAAATC
>NC_137659.1:1251045-1273528 GCF_963422515.1 Blennius ocellaris
GAATCGTCTATCTGGGGGAAAAAACAGTCATTTTAACTGGGAAAAAAAGTTGTTTTAACTGGGAATCGTCTATCTGGGAACGAAAAAAGTAGTTTTAACTCAGAATCGTCTATCTGGGGTAAAAAGTAGTTTTAACTTGGAATCGTCTATCTGGGGAAGAACCCACTGTCGTCTAACTGGGACTCGTCTAACTGGGATAAATCCTGAAACCAGTTCGTACACAGTCGCACACAGACCGTCGTCACGCGACCCCGACCCATAAAACTTCACTTTCCTTGCGATCTTTTCCTCGGTACCCGAAGCAGACGACGCTTCCGGCCGTCGTTCTTCGCAGATGAGCGTCGGTTGCCGTCTCGTCCCGGCCGCCGTCCTTCGTGTCACTTCAAGCGGAGAAACATGGCGGCTTGGCGATATCAAACCCAGTTTCACTTTCCCCAGCCGCCCAGGAGCAGAAACGCCCCGACACGCTGAGGAACGACTCTTTTAATAACCTGAAACGACTGCAGACAAACACGGGGACGATTATTCCTCATTATGTAGCTGCGTGTTTCTCGCCTGTCATTTTAAGAGCTTAACGACGGCGGGAATTAGATTTATGGGCGTTTTAACGGGGTGTGGCTCGTGATCAAAACAGACGGGCTGCGACGTTGAAGGAATCCGAGTCTGTAATCAAGTTTACAGCTTCTCTGTTGCACAGACAGTAAAACGCCTAAATATCCAAAACCACCTTTATTGCGCAATAGATCATCCGTGTGCGACGCCAGGTTGCAGAAACCAAACATCAACTTTGAGTTTTTGGGAAAGTCGTACCAACGACATTCATCACTTCCATTGCAGAGAAGTAATCGAGTTTAATTTTACGTTTTTTTTTTTTTTTTTCTGTTCCGAAGCGTAAAGAGACTCGTCAGGTCGCGGCGGCGGTTAATTAACGAGACGTCACACTCACGGCAGGAGCTGTAATTGCTCAAATTGTTGCTACGCGTGTCTTTACTTGGTGAATGTAGTTTTTTTTTTTTACTCACGATACTGCATTTTACTGCTTCAGGGGATTTTCTGACTTGATAGAATCGACCTGCTGTACCAGCGGAGCGACGATCTACTGACCCAACTGATATATATGCATATATATATGTGTGTGTGTGTGTGTATATATGTATGTATATATGTGTATGTGTGTGCATATATGTATGTATATGTGTGTATATATGTATGTGTGTATATGTATGTATATGTGTGTATATATGTATGTGTGTATATGTATGTATATGTGTATTTGTGTGTATATGTGTGTATATATGTATGTGTGTATATGTATGTATATGTGTATGTGTGTGTGTATATGTGTGTATATATGTATGTGTGTATATGTATGTATATGTATATGTGTGTATATATGTATGTATATGTGTGTATATATGTATGTGTGTATATGTATGTATATGTATATGTGTGTGTATATATGTATGTATATGTGTGTATATATGTATGTGTGTATATGTATGTGTATGTGTGTGTGTATATGTGTGTATATATGTATGTGTGTATATGTATGTATGTATGTATGTATATGTGTGTATATATGTATGTGTGTATATGTATGTATATGTGTATGTATATATGTGTGTGTGTGTGTGTGTGTGTGTGTGTGTGTGTGTGTGTGTGTGTGTGTGTGTGTGTGTGTGTGTGTGTGTGTGTGTGTGTGTGTGTGTGTGTGTGTGTGTGTGTGTGTGTGTGTGTGTGTCTATATATATATATGTATATATGTATGTATGTATGTATGTGTATATATGTATATGTATATATACTGTATGTATATATATGTATATGTTTACATATTTTAATTCCTTAATTTTATAAGTTCTGCACCTTTTACCTTGAGCTGTTGTAAGTTTGTGTTTCCCCCTGGGGAGGAATAAAGCTCTCTACTCATATGTGTGTGTGTGTGTGTGTGTGTATATATATGTATATATATATATACACACACACACACGTCTCCGCCAGTCGTTCCTCCATATAAAGGTCAGCTGTGCACCAGGAGCGAATGTGTTTGTTTTCTCATGCATAGTTAATTCACTGTTTGCTCAGGTATGAATAGCAACGACTCGGTGTGTGTGTGTGTGTGTGTGTGTGTGTGTGTGTGTGTGTGTGTGTGTGTGTGTGTGTGTGCGTGTGTGTGCGTGTGTGTGCGTGTGTGTGCGTGTGTGTGCGTGTGCGTGAAGAAGCTCAGTGACGCGACGCAGTTTCTCTCTGCCGGAGCGTTGATTTAAAGTTAAAGGGGAATTTTTTTTCTCTCTCTCAAACAACAGAATTGTGATTCGAAACCTTGAAGCTCATGTTCTTCCTGGACCTTGGTGTGCTTTTATTTTGACAGTCACCATAGTAACACTCCAACTTGGTGGACCGTGTTCTCCCGTTGTTAAAGTTTACAACAACTTGTCTGCTTTGTTGGTGGGTTCATTTACGAAAACAAACAAACAAACAAACAAACAAACAGCGCCCACTAGTGGCAGGACGGGAAAACCACGTTGTTTTCAGCGTCTCAGCTTCTGAATCCAGATCCTGCAAATACAACCAGCTCAAGGTCGCATCGGGAGTATAATTAGATTCCATAATTAAAGTCCAAAACAACAACAAAGAATAGAAACATCACAGTTATTTAGAAAACTAATTTACATTGACCTTGTCAGTTGCCATGGCAACAAACACTCGGCTCCAGAGGTTAATTAGTGACAACGATCGACACGCCGCCGGAGGTGAACGCGTCGTCGTCTCTCCGCCTCGGTGGGGGGGGGGGGGGACGGAGGGAGGAAGAAAGTGTAAAAGGCTCCACGTTTGTGCAGGAGACCCAGGAGAAGTTTCCCCGACTGGGTCAGATGGAGGCCTGGGAGGACCTGGGCAGCGGCGAGGCCGGGGAGGGCAGCGCCACCGAGTGCGACGACGAAGACGGCTGTCAAGCTTCAGGGGACGGGCAGGAGAAGAGCCGTGAGTCCTTAAAACACACACACTCACACTCACACACAGACACGGGGCAGAGGGTCAATGGTCGCCAGGCATGAGACCAAGTCGCACCTGGGATACTTTGTAAAGGTCAAAAAAGGTATTTTTGGCCGTAACGCGGTCGGTTTAAATCCGATTGACGTCAAATCGACACGTAAATGTTAGGTTTTTAATTCCCTCTCCTCTGATATGTCACATGACGCAGTCACCTCGACACCCTGGTTAGCAGTTAGGTGGGGTCAAGGGTCAAGATCACAAAAAACTTATTTTTGGCCGGCAGTCGGTTTTAATCCGCTTGAGGTCAAACCGACACCCAAATATTAGGTTTTTAACTCCCTCTCCTCTGATATGTCACATGAGGCAGTGACCTCGTCACCCTGGTTAGCAGTTAGGTGGGGTCAAAGGTCAAGGTCACAAAAAAGGTATTTTTGGCAGTAACGTGGTCGATTTTAATCCAATTGACGTCGAACTGACACCCAAATGTTAGGTTTTTAATTCCCTCTCCTCTGATATGCGACATGATGCAGTGACCTCGTCACCCTGGTTAGCAGTTAGGTGGGGTCAAAGGTCAAGGTCACGCAAAGGTCAAAACACTTATTTTTGGCCGCAACGCGGTCGGTTTTGATCCGATTGACGTCAAACCAACACCTTAAATGTTAGGTTTTTAATTTCCTCTCCTCTGATATGTCACATGATGCAGTGACCTCGTTACCCTGGTTAGCAGTCAGGAGGGGGTCAAAGGTCAAGAGGGGTATTTTTTTTTGTCAGTTGTATTAAAATTGACCGTGTTTCCGTGACCTCAGATAAGAACAAATCATCCCTGAAAATCTCCTGCAATTCGGTTGAATAGTTTTTTACAAAGTGGGTAAAACGTATATCAGCCAATCAATAAATACACGCAGACGCACCGATAACTTTTCACTGGCGATGGTCATAAATACAGCATAACCTTCGTGTGCCATTTGCTTATGGCGTATATGTTTATTATGTAATATTATATTATAATTTCATTGTAATTATAATATTATTTAATAAGCCCAGGTATCAGTAGTCCTAGAATCGAAGCAGATGACTATAGATATATAGATATAGATAGGTATTCTTCACGATGGCGTCTTTTCCTCTCCTCTCTGCTTCATCGAGCCTCCGATAGTTTTATCTCTTTCACTCGCCTCCCAGCCGACGAGGGAAATTCACTTTAAATCACATCCTCAAACAGCGGCGGAGCTCCGGAGGTTCATCACGTCCTGCGACGACACGCCGCCGCCGCCGCAGCAGCGTGTGTACAGATCTGAGGCGTGCGGGGGAGGGGGGGGTGAGGTGGAGGGTGTCGTCTCTGACGGCAGCCATTTCATCTCCTCTCGACTTTTCACAATAGTCTTCCCTAATTTCCGCGGTTGGTTTTCCTCCCACACCGTCACACAAAACTGCAGAAGAAGATTAGGGCCACTGTGGAAAAAAGCCTGAGTTCTGACTTTTTTTCTCAGAATTCTGACTTTTTTTTCTCAGAATTCTGACGATTAAACTCAGAATTCTGACTTTTTTCTCAGTATAAATATAGATAAATGTTTAAACTCAGAATCTGTGTTTTAATTCTGACTTTTTTCTCAGAATTCTGACGTTTAAACTCAGAAGTCTGACTTTAAATTCGGAATTCTGACTTTAAATTCGGAATTCTGACTTTTTTCTCAGAATTCTGACGATTAAACTCAGAATTCTGACTTTTTTCTCAGAATCTGAGTTTAAATCTGACTTTATACTCAGAATCTGAGTTTAAGCTCAGAATTCTGACGTTTTTCTCGGAATTCTGACTTTAAACTCAGAATTCTGAATTTTTTCTCAGAATCTGAGTTTAAGTCTGAGTTTAAATTCAGAACTGAGTTTTAATTCTGACTTTTTTCTCAGAATTCTGAGTTTAAACTCAAACTGAAGCAAAGAGGAGAGGAAAAGACGCCATCGTGACGAACATCTATCTATATATATCTATAGTCGGCTGCTTTAATTCTAGGACTACTGATACCTGTGCTTATTAAATAATAATATAATTACAATGAAATTATAATATAATAAATAATAAATGTATACGCCATAAGCGAATGTGTGATTTCCGAGTTTAAACTCAGAATTCTGAGAAAAAAGTCAGAATTCTGGCTTTAAACTCAGAATCTGAGTTTAAATCTGAGTTTAAACTCAGAACTCAGGGGTTTTTTTCCCACAGTGGCCCGAATCCTCTTCCGTACAAAACCTTGTCTTTTTTGCATGTAGGCAACATTTTTTTTAAAATTTTAACTTGTAATTTGTTTTTAGAACCTGCCTGCTACGTTTTCTTTTGTACCTTCAGGACTACTGTCTTTTTATTTTTTTTTTTACAATTCCTCATTAAAAAAGACTATTCAAAGACTATATTGTTGAGGAGAAAACACTGCCGGGGGGTGAAGCTGCTGCTGGACACCAGTGTGACTGAATGGGGGGGGGGGCAACAAGCAATAGAGCGAACTTTCACAACAGCCGTCCACGTGTGTCACTTCTGTCGTCCCTTTACGTAAAGCGTTCACGTTGACGTGCTGCTGATCCTGCAAAAACCATCAGTGGGAAAGACAAAGAGAAAGATGAAAGGTGTTGAATCAAGTTTTGCTTTGATCAGTTGATAAGCACGTCGACACGTCACGTTGGAATTCTCCCAGCGCCATGCGGCACATTATCAACGTGTGTGTGTGTGTGTGTGTGTGTGTGTGTGTGTGTGTGTGTGTGTGTGTGTGTGTGTGTGTGTGTGTGTGTGTGTGTGTGTGTGTGTGTGTGTGTGTGTGTGCGTGTGCGTGTGCGTGTGTTGGCCATGTCCCGGCTGCAGCTCAGTGAGGAAATAGCGTGTCGAGACGACGAATGAAAAAGACGCCAGCAGCTTGTTTGATAATCCATTTTTTTCCTCGATGCAACATAAACCACACTTGACGCTTTGCCAAGCGACTTACTTCACTTGCGGCAGTCGTGAAATATAATTAGGAAATCTGCTTGCATAAATAAACTGAAATAGCGTCATTTGTTTGCTGTGATTTGTGTTTTTTTGTTTGTTTTTTTAGCTTCATGTACATCTGCTGGTCCCGAAGTCGAGCAGTTTGTTGATTCTAGTCATTTTCCGTTCATTTCTGTGCTTTTGACTTCACTTATTAATAGTCGAGACTGATTTTAGCAAGAGTGTGAGTTAATCGCAATCGAGTTTCCGCTCATATTTAAAGTGCATGGAGACGTAATGAAGTGATCGCAATGATGAGCTTTATATTTGACGCCCCTTTACGATTTCTCAAAATGTGAACGTTCGCCACAGTTCCATAAATTAAACGGTGATTAAATAAAGGGGGGGGGGGGGGTTGTGGGGGGGGCATGACCGCGAGAGACTTCATTACCGAGCTAATGAACGGGGCTAATCTGTAACAGAACAGACTCTCGCCCTCCATCATGTCGCCCAGATGTGATGATGGGACTCTTGATGAGGTTTCAGGCTTCCTGCCGGACGTCACTTGTTATTTTAATAAAAGAAGGGAAATCGACGTGGTTGATTTCAAACTGGGACTCAAAGCCGTGCGAGTTTGTAAAAACACCGATAAGGTAACGGCTATAGAAGTTTGTTTGGTTTTGCATCATTAAAATTGTCTTTATGTTGAGGTTGTACTCATTTTTTGTCAGGATTTGTTTGTTTTTTTTTCAAAATAAACATTTTCTTCGTGACAAATCAAACAAATGTCAAAGTTTAGATTTAAAGATTATTATTGCACTATTTTACCGGTCCAGGCCACACAGGATGGGCTGATGTGTGATGATGATGATGATTTTTAAAGGTCATATTATGGAAAAAATCACTTTCTAAAAGTTCTCCAGCAGTAAGAATCGTCTCCACACCTGGAACGACGCCCCAGAAGTGAAGAAAGTGTGTCCTCCCTCTCTCTCTTTTAAAAAGTGTGTTGTTCCAAGCAGCCAATCAGAAATCAAACCCTATATAGTGTCATCGGGGGGGTTTTAGCCAATCACAATCAAGGTAGGGTCCTCCCCCCCTTTGACTCCTCCCACAATCAGGCAGCTCTGCTCTGGCACATGGCGCCACGAGAGGAAGTACTTCCTCCCTCTTCCTCGTAGATGGACGTGTGTGTGGGGGCGGAGCCAGCCCGGCTCACACAAGACACAGCAGATTCTGAATGCAGCTCCTAGGAGCCGATATTCTAATGGAGGGAAAATCAAAGAGACGAAATAACCTTTAAATCCAAGACTTCTGGACGACATAGACCAAGTGAAAGAGTTAAAAATCTGGATAATACGACTCCTTTAAATGTCACTTTTTTTTTTCCCCCCCCCGTTCGTTTCATCCCGGCTGAAGGAAAGTCTGACTGCATGATGTAACGTCTGTTTGATCGCCGTTCACATTCTTGCCCGGAGGCATGCGGATGCGCCGTGTGCGGCGGCCCAACAAGGCCCGGTCGTGTACGAATCGCCGCCGCCGCGGCGAACGGGAGAATAAATCAGCCGGTCTTTAATGGAGCGTATTATCTGTGGCCCCTGCAGCGATGAGCGCCTCCTCTGTGGTCCACTGTTGTTGCGTGGCTCTGGCTTGTTAACTGCAGTAGCCCCGGGAACACTTAGCGCCGCTTCTTCCAAAAAAAAAGGAGCTATTCATTTGCGGGGCCGCTCATTAACGGATTAATCTCTGAAGTGCCCACATAAGAGCGTTATCTCTCTGTGAGGGGGAAAAAAAAACAAAAAAAGAAAGACGGGGAAATACCAAATGTCTGCGCGTCAAAAAAAAAAAAAAGGTAGAAACAGTGACTTATCTGTCCGTCTGGATCGAGCGGCGAGGGTCTTTGTGTCTGAATCGGGGGAAAAACTGCTTCGAGTCGTCGGGAAATCTTATCGCCGTCGTGCAGAACGAGGGGGGGGGGGAGGAAAACCATTCTCGCAGGTTCACCGTTTATATGCGCAGGTTTTTAAAGTGTGTTGTTGTTGTTGAAAGAGGCCGTCTGTCGGTGACGAGTCGTAAAGAAGAAAATGAGGGGAGGGCAGGTAATCCATCCCCGTCTCTCCAACGGAGGAGGCGTTAATGCCTGGCTAAACACTTCCTTTGATTGACCCGGAGGGATGAGTCACAAAGGGGGAGGGGGGAGGGGGGGAGGGGGCGAGTCTGAATCGTACAGCTTCGAATTCTCTCCTGGTAACAAACACCATCTGCTGGAAAGAACCGCCGAGCTCATGGCCAAGGTGCACGAGGCCGCCGGCGCCTTTTCACGCACTGAATGGTTTCCGCCGCCGGCGCTCTTTGTTTCGCTCCGCCGTGATGTCAGAGAAGATGATTATTTAGACGTGACGAGACGGGGGACATTGAGGACTGCGTGCCGTCCCTCCGTCAGTGCTTTATATGGGTGTTTTGAGGTTGTTTAGATCAAATAAAAACAAGCTAGCCTTTAGCTGCAAGTATGAATTAAATTCCATAAAGAAACAACAATCTGCATCCATGTTGGTCCAATAATGTAAATATCGTCATCCACTGTGTGCGTAAGAGTCTGTCTGCCCTTGAACCTGCGGTGGACTGAACCTGGCACTGGTATCGGACTGATGCCTGGTACTGGTACTGGTATCGGCCCGATACCTGGTACTGATATTGGACCGATACCTGGTACTGGTACTGGTATCGGACTGATACCTGGTACTGGTATCGGACCGATACCTGGTACTGGTATTGGACCGGTACCTGGTATCGATATCGGCCCGATACCTTGTACTAGTATCAGCCCTATACCTGGTACTGGTATCGGATGGATACCTGGTATCGGTACTGGTATCGGTATCGGGCCGATACCTGGTATTGGAACTGGTTTCGGTATCGGGCCGATGCCTGGTACTGGTACTGGTATCGGACCGATACCTGGTACTGGTACTGGTATCGGACCGATACCTGGTACTGGTACCGGTATCGGACCGATACCTGGTACTGGTATTGGACCGGTACCTGGTATCGGTATCGGCCCGATACCTGGTACTGGTATCAGCCCTAAACCTGGTACTGGTATCGGATGGATACCTGGTATCGGTACTGGTATCGGTATCGGGCCGATACCTGGTATTGGAACTGGTTTCGGTATCGGACCGATGCCTGGTACTGGTATCGGTCCGTCCATAAAAATGCACCGACGAAGGGACTTTTGAATGTCCCATTAATGTGTGTTGGTGTTTCACGGGCAGAACTGCGTGGGGACGTCTGTGACCGTGACCCTGCGGTTCACCTTCATGTGGGCCGGCTGCATTTATTGGCTTGTTACTGCGTTTGTACCTGAATGTCGGCGGCATGAAGTGAACTTATCTTTAAAGCCTCTGAGGCCATAAAGGTGTGCAGCAGCTGCTGGCGCCGGCGGGCGAACGGCATTCCTGACGTGGCCGGCTGCTCGGCCGGGATAAGGCCGACCCACTCCGGCGTTGGCCAGATTACACCCGATCCAGGACGGGGGGGGGGGGGGGGGGGATTATGAGGCGAGTCGGAGGACTGGAGGTCACCGCCGAAGGTGAAGAGGGGGAAGATAAAGGTCTCGAACTGTGAAAACAGTCGAAGGGAGAAGCCAATGTAAGATGGAGAGCTGTGATCCAATCTGACGTGAGAGAGGAGGGTTACGAGAGGGTGGACGTGGGATTTGGTGCTGGATGGAGAGAGGTGGGGGTGAGGGTGGGGGGGGGGGGGGGGCTCTTGGGGCTGGCGTGCGTCGGGCCTGGCTGGCCGGCAGATGTAGTGGCGGCGTCCCGGTGCGGATATTACCAGTATGTCTGCCATTTCCCCTCGGCCTTTCATCTGGAGCTCAAAGGGGGCTGAGCCGGAGCTCCGCGGGGCAGAGTCGGAACGGGAGGATCAGAACCGGCTTTGACTGGGCAGGAAGACGTTCTGGTTTCGCGTTGGGGGAGGGGGGAGCGGAGGGGGGGGGGGGGGGGGGTCACGTTTCCAACCGAGATACCTTGAGTCAGACACTTCTTGTGCCGCGTTGAAAATGAAACTGAGAAAGAGGGTTTTTATTGTCACCGTCACAACTGCGTCCCTGGAAATTGAAAAGTAAATCTAAAATGAAAACTAGAGCTACGCTACGCCGAGTCCCCCCAACGCCACATTTAATATGTCGGAAACTGAGTTTGCTACGTCGCCTGTCGGGTAGTGACGTCACTGTGTGTAGCACTGAGCAGGGAACGTCTCCATGGCAACCGACGCCGATCTCCTTTGATCTCCTCCACGAGGAGCCTCTCTCATGCGCTTTGTATGGGACTTTTTTTTTTTTCCCCCTGCAGTTTTTGTGGATTTATTCAGAAAGCGTTGACCGTCAACGTCCCAAAATCAAATCCGTTGATCCTTGGATGACGACAAATCATCCCTGAAGGTTTCGTGCAATTTGGGTGAGCAGCTTTTGTGAAATGTTGGTAAACTACATCCATACAAACCAATAGATAGATACATGCAGAAAAAAATCTGTGTTCAATAAGCAGTTATAAGAGATAAAAAAATAAAAACATTTCTATGAGCGACGCTTTTTCTTTCCAAGTCTCGAAACCATGATTTATAATTTTTCCAGTTCAACCCATGAGTAAACACACAACATTGTTTTTTGGGGTTCATAGTCATTTTCTTCCACTCGTTTTGTGAGTTAATAATGTAAAAATGGCCACAAATCTAGGACAGTTGCGGCCATTTTCGATGAAATAAAGTCTATTTAAAAGCTGTAAATTTCCCTTTGAGGATTGCTATTTTATAATTCAGTCTTTAAAGCCCCGCCTCAGTCATCTTCAAGTGTCCTTTTGCATTGAGACAATCGTCCCGCCCTCCTTCCTGCCACCGGCCGCTCGTTTTTATGGAGCTTTTGAGGGGCTATTATCTGGAAAGGCTCCCCGGGTGCGCGGTCATCAGAGGAGAACGGTCCTCATTAGCCAGCATCATCATTTCCGTGCTGAACAGTGTCTGTTCGGTCTTTATGACCGGGTCCCTCCGGCCTGCGAGGGGAAACACCAAAAAAAAAAAAAAAATAAATCCACCGCCATCCATCTAAATTGGTCCAAATTGTAGGTGGATTCCAGCATTTAGTGGCGTTTCTATAAATATGCCGAAGGCCACATAAAAGCCTTAACTGGAGCGCCAGAAGGAGTTCTTGTTCACCAATATAAGTACTTACAACTCGAACGGTGTTTTAAAAGATGGTGTCCAGACTCGTGAAGGCCTTTTTTTTTTTATTGCAAGTTAGAAGTTTAATGGATGTACTTGCAGGTTTTGCCGTGTACAAAGATACTTCCCTCCTCCTCGGTCTGGCTGAGGCCAAAGTTGCACAACGTGTTCTTTTAACGCGTTTTGGACGTCGGTTTACGAGCCGTTCTTGCCAGTAAAGAGTTGTTCTGCACATGCTCAGTAGAAGGACAATAACCCGGGAGTTGCTCGTTTCCATAGTTGACCGTCACTTTAATAACGATCCAACTTCATTGTCTGTCCACGCAAATGTCCTGTTGTTCTCCCATTGTTAATGTTTATAGCGTATTTTTTCTCCTGCGTGTATTTGTGTATTTCCTTTAAAAAATATTTTTAACTGAACATGAAAACTATGTGGTACTGTATAAACACGTTTTCAAAATATTGCCATATAAATGCAAAATGTTTTTCAAATAAAAACGCACAAAAAAACTTGAAACGTTTTCATGTCAACGGGTTCTTCAATTACCGTAATTACCAGACTATGAGCTGCTTTTTAAATTTTTTCCCACAAGCTTTGAACCCTGTTTCTTAAACGACTTGGCCAATTTATGGATTTATGGTGATGTGTTCAGGTGCATCACGTAAATCCGAATTTATTTATTTTTTAATGGGTGCGGCTTATATCCAGGTGCTCCCAATTGTCTGTCCAAATGTCCCGTTGTTCTCCCATTGTTAATGTTTATAGCGTATTTTTTTTCCTGCGTGTATTTGTGTGCGTGGTTCCTTTAAAAAAAAATTTTTGCTAAACATGAAAACTATGTGGTACTGTATAAACACGTTTTCAAAATATTGCCATATAAACGCAAAATGTTTTTCTAACAAAAACGCACAAAAAAACTTGAAACATTTTCATGTCAACGGGTTCTTCAATTACCGTAATTACCAGACTATAAGCTGCTTTTTAAAATTTTTCCAAGCTTTGAACCCTGTTTCTTTAACGACGCGGCCAATTTATGGATTTATGGTGATGTGTTCAGGTGCATCACGTAAATCCAAATTGTTATTTTTTATTTATTATTTGAATGGGTGCGGCTTATATCCAGGTGCTCCCAATAGTCCGGAAATTACGGTAATCTTTTCTGCTGGGGCTGAATTTGAGATTTGATTCCTCCTCAATTTATGGAAACATTCAATAACAAACGGAGCTTTTCGTGACGCTGCTGTTGAGGCTGGAATGGGGGGGGGGGGATTGGGTGGAGGAAGGGTGGAGGTGTGTGGCAGGACTTGACCCCCACCCCACCCCACCCTTCCCTTGCCCCGGAGCTCCACTTTGGCTAGCGACGCACGCAGAAACTGACATTCCTGCAGTAACGCAGCACCGAGCAAATAAAGGCCGGCATTCCACCGATATTGAAAAATAGAGTTGAGGGATGAGAGGGGATGAGGATGATCCTCCACGTCTCATCTCGGCCCGGCACGCGGGGGGAAATACAAAGTTAGGTGAGGGCAGGAAGGGAAGGAGGCACTTAGGCCGGGATTTTCCGCCTCTGCGAGAGGCAGAGAAGAGGCGACTCCATAGCGAAGTGAAAAGTGGCGAAACTTTCTTTTTGTCTGTTAGTTTTTAACGGTAAATGGGTGAATCCGTTTGGGACGTATCCGGAGGTTGCGTGGGTGGTTAGATAATGGCCGCAAGTCGATTGTAGGGTTTTTTTTTTTTTGGTATCGACGGCGTGCAGCGTTGAAGCATTAATGTACCTCGATGCACCGAAGAGACACTCGGGCAAGACGAGTCGCTTCATTAAAGGCCGTTGTTATTGACCGTTGCCGAGAGCAACAACGGCCTTCTGCCCCGGACATAAGTAATGTGGCAATTAGAGTTGAACCTGGGACGGGGGGGGGGGGCGACCTCTCACTGATTCAGCTGATTCCAGATCAGATCCGAAGGCCCACTGACGGCACACTCACTCACACACTTCCAAGTCATTTGGATTCCAAAACTGCAGTCGGTTACGCAAGCGAGAGTTTAGATCAAAGCGCGGGACTCGCCCGGCCAAATCAAACATTCATAACATCAACTGGTTTTTTTTCTTCTCCTCTCTCTCTCTCTCTGTGTCTCTCTGTCTCTCTCTCTCTCTCTCCCACTTCAGATTTCTGCAAACACTTTGAAGTCGAGAGGCCAAGTATCGCTTAAATCGCTTTAATTCTCTCTCGTGTGCCGACTGAAGGCGGCGACGCTCCGCAGATCTCGGCTTATCGTCGCTTCGACGTCGGACGCAAACTGAGGCGTCGGCCGGATTTTAGTTCTTCCGTTTCTTGAGGTTTTTCCTCTGCGTCGGAGTGAAGTCGCATTTTTTTTTTTTGTACTTTTGTTGGTATCAAATAAAACGAGCTGCTGATCAAGTTTAAAGTACGAATGTTCAAGGAATTCTATTTAAAGGAATTCAATCCCCCGAAAAAAACGATTGCTTTTTTCTCTGTCATTTTCCTCCGTTTCCATGGAGACCGCATCAAAGCGTTTTCAAAAAGTTGCATTTCCATGGAGACGGAGTTGCAGCGTTTCCAAAAAGTTAGTTTCCTGTGTTTTCCAAAAGTTATGTTTTCCTCCATTTCCAGACACAGAGAATTTTCAAGAAGTTACATTTTCATGTAGACAGTTTTCCAAAAGTTCAGTTTTTGATAAAGTTGGATTTTTCTCTGTTTCCATGGAGACGGAGAATTTTCAAAAAGTTGCATTTCCATGGAGATGGAATCGGAGTGTTTCCCAAAAGTTCCATTTTCCCACATTTCCCTGGAGACGTAATTGGACCGTTTTCAAAAAGTTGTATTTTCCTCCATTTACAGACATAGAATTTTCAAAAAGTTGCGTTTCCATGGAGGCGGAGTTGAACCGTTTTCAAAAAGAATTATTTTTGAGACGGGAGTTGAATGATTTTCCAAGTTACGTTTCCCATGAAGATAGTCGGAACATTTTCAAAAAGTTGCATTTCCACAGAGACAGAGTTGTGGCATTTTCCAAAAATTCCACCTTCTGAGCTGTTTTTTTTTTTTGTTGTTGTTGTTTTTAAAAAGCTGCATTTTCAGCAGCTCTGAGCAGCGTCGTCGTGGAAACAGACACGCAAGCAGAGAACTTTGTCGTGTGAACGTTGTCGTGTCCTCGTACAACTTCAGTTGAACTTTATTGTTGTTGACATGGCGCCGAACACGAGACAATCATTCCAGGTCAAAACCCAACAGGTGGAGTCGCTTGTTGTAACCGAACATTGGGAATCGCCCTGCAATTTCCTCCTCCGGTCTAAAATCAACAAACCTGCTCCGACATCTTGAATGGATTTGAATTTTGTACTTTCCTGCAGGTCAGCTATCTGTGTTCCCACGCCAGAATTTGAAATATCGATTTTGTCCGACGACGCGTCGACGGGGAACGACTCCCCAGGTCCCTGCCTGGATTACAACTTCCTTTTCGTGCTTTTGTTCGTCGGTTCTTTTCTTCCTGATGCACAAACGCAAACAGCTGAAGTGGAGGTCACATGCAGCGTTGACGTGAAACGCTTCGGCCTTGGAGGAGCTCGGCGACAGAAAGCAGTCGGCTGCCCTGATTCTGGGGGGGGAGCGTTGTGACGGCGCCTCAGCCTGGCGGTAATGGATGGCGACGGAGTGAAAGGGAGAGAGAGAGAGGGAGAGGGAGAGAGAGAGAGAGAGAGAGAAACAAATGTGAGTTTATTTCCTGCGTCCTTCACGCTCTTCTGTCGACAAGGACGACCTGACACCTGCCAGCGCGATGAAGCATCTGGTGTTTGAGAGCACGCAGGTGTGTGTGTGTGTGTGTGTGTGTGTGTGTGTGTGTGTGTGTGTGTGTGTGTGTGTGTGTGTGTGTGTGTGTGTGTGTGTGTGTGTGTGTGTGTGTGTGTGTGTGTGTGTGTGTGTGTGTGTGTGTGTGTGTGTGTGTGTGAAGCCTTTGACTTCCCTTTCCAACACGACTTTCATACAAGGGACCAGTGATGCCGTTACTAATAAACTCGCGGAACTATCGTAGCGTCACTATCGTAGCGTCACTATCGTAGAGTCACTATCGTAGCGTCACTATCGTAGCGTCACTATCGTAGAGTGACTATCGTAGCCTTACTATCGTAGTCTCGCTATCGTAGCTTCACTATCGTAGAGTCACTATCGTAGAGTCACTATCGTAGCCTCACTATCATATAGTCACTATCGTAGCGTCACTATCGTAGCGTCACTATCGTAGCCTAACTATCGTAGCGTCACTATCGTAGCGTCACTATCGTAGCCTAACTATCGTAGCCTCACTATCATAGCCTCACTATCGTAGCGTCAGTCGTAGCCTCACTATCGTAGCGTCACTATCGTAGCGTCACTATCGTAGCCTAACTATCGTAGCCTCACTATCGTAGCCTAACTATCGTAGCGTCACTATCGTAGCGTCACTATCGTAGCGTCACTATCGTAGCGTCACTATCGTAGCGTCACTATCGTAGCCTAACTATCGTAGCCTAACTATCGTAGCGTCACTATCGTAGCGTCACTATCGTAGCGTCACTGTCGTAGCCTAACTGTCGTAGCCTCACTATCGTAGCCTCACTATCGTAGCGTCACTATCGTAGCCTAACTATCGTAGCCTAACTATCGTAGCGTCACTATCGTAGCCTAACTATCGTAGCCTCACTATCGTAGCGGACAATGAATGAAGGTCAAAGGCTAAAATATGTATAAACATGGTCCAGGAAGCAGTGATCAGTCCATTTTCATGTTGACACTGTGAGGGGGGGGGGGGGGGGGGTGTTGTCGGCAGCTGCTGAGAGTAACTAAAAAGTTACATGTAATCTAACTTAGTTACTTTTAAAAACAAGTAATCAGTAAAGTCGTTTTTTTTTCACTCGGTACTTTTTAAAGGAGTAACTGGTCATCGGTGATCGTAATACTTCTTCATGGTAACCGTGGCAACTGTGGTCCTGACGTTCTGTCACATTGACTGGTGGAGGTCACCGTCCTCCCAGGGTCCTCTGTGTGTGTGTGTGTGTGTGTGTGTGTGTGTGTGTGTGTGTGTGTGTGTGTGTGTGTGTGTGTGTGTGTGTGTGTGTGTGTGTGTGTGTGTGTGTGTGTGTGTGTGTGTGTGTGTGTGTGCGTGTGCGCGTGCGCGTGTGTGCGCGTGCAAATTTTAATCTCACCAAGAAGCTTTCCAGCTCCGTCCAGCCAAGAGAGGCGCTGGATGAATTCCACCGCTGATCCCTGCTGAGGAGTTGCCGCGCTGCTGCGCCTGTTGCTAGGCTAGCCGGTGGCTAAGACGCGTTGCATCCTCGGCGGTGCCCCCCCCCCCCAGGCGCTGCTGTGGACCCTTTAACCCCTTCCGCACACCCTCCCGCGCCGTTCCGGGTGTCGACGTCCCCCGTCGGGGTTCGGGCCGGCGGCACCGGGAAGCTCGTGTTTCAGTCACTTGGACGACGGGAGGGGGGGGGGGGATTAGTTCGACGGGGGGGTTAGAAGCTCCTGCCCGACGTGCCGCCGCATAAAGAGGAAGTCTCTTGACGAAAAAAAAAAAAACAAGCCGAGAGATGGATGGCCAGTAGTGAACTGTGTGAATTCACACCCCCTCCCCCTCCCCCTCCCCCTCCCCCCTCCCCCTCCCCCCCTGCATCCTCAACCCTCTGTCCTCTTTCTAAGAAAGCCGTGTGTGAAAGGAGATAAGAAAACGCCGTGTGAATGCGAGGCGGTGAAAGAGAGGCCTCGGGGACCCGCCGTGACCCGCCGAGCTTTAGCATTCCGCGGCCGTTTACGACAACGCCGCCGAGATGCTCACGACCCGCGGCGGTCCGAAGGTCTGACTAGCGGCGGAACTCGCAGCGTCGACGGGGGGGGGGAAACTTGTTTACACGTCTCTGTGTTCCGTTGGCTCCATGTGCAATAATGTTGTGAGCGAGGATTAACAGGAAAGTAGCTTAAAGGATCATTGATACGGTTTGTAGGGACGACATGTACGACACGTTTTTCATTGTGGATGCACGTCCGGACGTACGAGTGCTCTGCTGCCGAAGATTGTGTGAACTTTACGTCTTTTGTACATGAAAGGCTTTGATGTACAGTGAGAGCTGATGCTTAATGGTTACTATTTACTAAACTCCTGTGAGACTCCCTCTGTGTAGATGACCTACGATCGCCGGCTCAGGGTTTATTACACTCCACAAAACTACACGACCCTAGAACATGAGAGCTGTTGACACACAACAAACGCATAAACAATTACTTAATACTTAATAACTAAACAATATACAAAGTCTTTTACTAGTAATGCCTATGAAATCTCAGTTTAACCTTAATTTACGCTATTCTAGACAATAAAATGCCTTGTAAACTGATATTTACTGTATCAAACTATATATTTATAGCCCTTATTTTACTAGTTTAGCCCTTTAACTTACATTTAACACATTAAATGAAGATTTTGAATATACACACATGAAAATGAAGCCTTTGTACAATTGTATTTGCAACAGAAATATTTTAACTTATGACTTTACACTCACTTGTAGCCACATTAGCAGCATTAGCATTAGCGTCATTAGCGTGTCAGGCTAACGGCCATATACTGACCTCGGTGGCTGCATTACACAAATATACTAGGTGAGTCTCATCTTTAGTTGGTCTTGAGCTTCTTTAAAACACTTTCAAACTTATAAACAGATATATTTTGGTCCGTCCACCCATTAAATGTGTCCCCCGGGAAATCACTGCTGACATACAGTTCCTCTCGGGATATAGTGCTGACTTTTGGGGGTAGGAACCAAAATGTAGTGCAGCTACATCCTGTTTACTGGGGGGGGGGGGGGGGCATGAATCTGAAGGTGGATTTTAGATTTTAAAGCATCTTCCTACGACTCGTCAAACTCGCTGAACGATTCGGTGACGGCGCCGACGTGTTCCAGCGACGCTCCGGTAAAGCGTTTTTTGCTGACGGAGACCAAAATAAATCACTTTCCTCAGACTCGTGTTTGTATTTTTAGCAACGAGCGAGAATAGCCGCGGCTTCTTGAGGAAGACACCAAAAACAGTAATCAACCGCTAATTTCTGTTTACGTGTACAACGCTGGCGAAAGTTTAGTCTACAAATCAAGCGCATTGAAAAAAAACCTGTTTGGCGGTTCTCCTCCTCCGGAGGATTGACGGCGGGGGGGGGGGGGGGGGGGCAAAGGTCACGCCTCCGTTCTTCTGATGTACAAATCACTTTTGACTCATTTTCACAGAAAGCAAACGAGCCGGCGGCCTTGTTTCGAGCTATAAATGGATTTTATTTAAAGATGGGATTTTACCGCGAATGACTGGAATAGAAAATAAAACCTTGTGTTTTTTGTATCGGCAATGACCTGTGTAATTTCTGACTCATTCTCAAGTGAGAAAAGTGAGATAATCTCATTACCTTCCCTGATTCTGCATACTTGACGTTTATGCGTCGGCCTGTTTGAGCGTTAAAATGTGCCTCCTCCTCCTCCTCCTCCTCCTCCACCTCCTCCTCCTCCCAGGCAGACAAGTGAAAACTCACAATAAACAGGCTAAAGTCCTGTATTTATTATAAATGTAACTTGAGTAAAGCGGCATCGCGCCCTGTAAACAGGCCCACCCAGCCAGGAGTCGTTTTCTGGGGAAATTAGTAGAGAAGTGTTAAGTTTACAAGGCAGTGTTTTTGAAAATGATGTAGTTAGCTTGTTGGGCCACTAGTGGGTGCTGTTTTTCTTTTTGTAATAAAAACCACACACACACAGTCAGCAATGAGCTCTCAACATGAACAAACACTGACAAACCACCAAGTTGGATTGTGATACCAGTGACCGTCAAAATAAAAGCACCAAGTCATGACACCGCGGAGGAAACCTTGTTCTTATCGTCTCTACTGAGCGCGTGCGGAACGAGTAGTTGGTCGCGTCGATTTGACAAAGTTTCGTTTTTCCCGATTTCCACCAAGTCGGAGGTACAACTTGTACAGAAAGTTTCCATTTTTAACTTAAATACACCATGTAAACGTAAACGTGGCCTGATGTTCCTGCGCCCCGTTCTTCTTGTCTGATTCAAGTAACGGCGGAAAGAAAAAAAAAAAAAAAAAAAACAGATTTCACTGCACCGCTTGAGCAGCCGCCAAATTTCTCCAGCGAAGTTATTGGATTCCTCCCTTGATAGTCTCTCTTCTCTGCTGGGGAATTATACGTCTCTGCAGCCGAACACTGAGGGAAACCCGGGACGGCAGCTTATCAGCCGACGGCAGAGAGAAAATAGTTTGAGAGCTGGTTTTGTGTTTGTGGAGGTACTCCTGTGAAGTGAGAGGAACGCGGCCGTTTCCGGAATACATTTAAAAAAGAAACAAAAAATGGAGGTTTTTGTTGCACCAAGCACAAAACCGAGAAGCGGGCTTATCTCAATATGTTAACTCTGCGATGGCTAAAATTATATTAAGTTATTTACATTTCGTGGCAATGAAACATTGATAATTTAGCGTTTTGAAGCTTTGAATTATTAGTTATGAGTTGTTTTTAATTTAGGGTGATGTTTAAATGGTCAGAAACCTGTAGCGGCAAAATTCTGCGTTAATGAATAGCTTTTATTTTATATTTATTGGATTTTCACAACATATTGTCTGTAAAAAGCCTCATCTGCTGAGTTTCATTCAACATGGACGACGCGTCTTTTCCTGGATTATAAATCGCATTAAAAAAACAAAAGATTATGGAAGAGGAAAGAAAACGCATAAGTCGTACTCTAATAGCAGACAGTTTAATTTTAGATGTAATCATACAATATCTGTCTGACAGAATCTGTAGATTGAATTCTCTTTGAACTTTTATATTTTTATAGAATTTTTTATTTTTAGACATTTTTCTTGCCTTGTCTGGGAAATACGGTAATCGAGGTTTTTCTGCTACTGTAGCAGTCTTCTGTTGTCTTATGGTGACATCTAGTGGTCACATATGATATATATTGTATAATCTTATATTTAAGTCACTTCCTCACCTCAGTCACATGACAAGCTCGACAAGCCCCGCCCCCCCCAAAAAAAACTAAAAATGTGAATTATAGTCCAGAATATACGGTATATGATTTTTTTGTTGACATTTTTCTTGCCTTTTCAGTGAATTACGGTAATAATGGAGGTTTTTCTGTCTTGCTGTATCAGTGTTCTGTTGTCATACGGTGACATCTAGTGGTTCACAGGTGGTATATATGCTTTATTTTCATTTGAAGTCACTAATTAGTCGCGGGACGAGCGTACGAAGCAAAAACTGTGAAATGTGATAATGACGAAAATATCTCTACGGACGACTCGAACGACTGTAAAACCACAAGATAAAATAAAGATGAAAGGCTAAAAGAGCTTTGATCACCTCAAAACAGAATAAAACAAACAGCTGAAACTGATAAAAGTACTTAACATTTTAAAATATGTAAGAAAAAAACAAAGAAACATTGGAATCGGTGAAAGAGGAGAACATCTATAAATAGCAGAAAATTTCTATTTATAGATGTTTTTAGTAGATATTCATGCGTTTTTTGTGTGAATAACAATCATTTATACAACTTTTTTGAAACCGTTTATTTTGAAGGTTTGACGTGTTCTGAAGATGAAGATGGGGAGGCCTATTTATTTCCCCTCCTCCCCTCCATAACTCAGCTTGACAGATGACAACACACACACACACACACACACACACACACACACACACACACACACACACACACACACACGAAACACAGTCATTTATCCACACGCTTCCCAGGCTTTAAATTCCAAGGTCCCGTTTTCCTCCGTCTGTTATGAAACTTTTTACAGCTGAACTCACATTCGTCTCTTGAGTGACGGAGAACAAACCGTGTCGACCCGTCGCCGTCGATCTTCCGCGAGGAAGAAGCTCGCCGCCGCCGCCATCGCCGCGCGGCCTTGAAGTCGCCGTGAGCTGATTGATTCCATCTGTTCCGACACGAGCGACGACGGATTCTCGTCCTTCTCGTACCGAAAAAACGCTTAAAACAACACTTTTCGTCTTGCTTGTTCTCTCTCCTCTCCAACAGTATCGTGGGGGGGGGGGGGGGGGGGGGGGGGGTGTTTTCACATCATCTCGATTACAAAACACATATAACATTACCTCGTTATCGTTAAAAACATGACATTACCTCATGCGCTCGCTCCAGTCCAGTGGCTGCTTCTATTCACAAATCCGCCACTGAGGGTAGCTAGAAGGTAATTAGACGTGGAGGACGACGCGTTTCCTCACTCAGAATCACCTCTGGCTCTCCAATACCTGGAAGGAGAGCTTCTTTAAGCAGTTGGCGGCTCGGTTGTTTCCCCGCTAATTGGCGCTCCGCTAACTAGCCAGTGTGCTTGGCCTGCGGCGGCGGCGGCGTCGTTTTGTTGGCCGACTGTTTTCTGACTTCCCCCTGATGAGATGCAGCCCATTTCCATTGAAACAATCACGGCAATGAGATTTGGGATAAATGATGTCTTTTGTCTATTGTTCTACTGGAGCGACACGAACCGCTGGCAGGAGAAAGGCGCCTCTCTCTCTCTCTCTCTCTCTCTCTCTCTCTCTCTCTCTCTCTCTCTCTCTCTGCTAGCATGAGTCAGGCAGGGACGGGTCGGCGCTTAATCCCGCCGTGACCGAAAGACTCGGGAGTTTTAGAAAAAGAAAATCTCGGGGAATCGCAGCTGCTGAAGGGAAATCGGTTCAATTCCTTGGTGTCGCTGGAAATATGTGATTGAGGCCTTGATAATACGACGTAGTTTCCATATTGGGCCACTAGTGGGGGCTGTTTTTTTTTTTTTTTTTTTAGGTTGTTTGTTGGGTTTTTTTTGCATAATTTTTGCAATTTTGTTGTGATGACACTCCACAGGAACTCAGGAAAACTGAGAAATCGCGAACATCTTTGTGTGCCTTTAAACCTGAGAGGTGTTTTTTTTTTGTCAAACCTAGAGCTCGAGTATTTTCTTAACTGACGGAGAAATACAGGCAAACGTCTCTTATTGCAACGTTACAGCTTATTTTCTCCACGATAATGGAGTGAGTGAAGAAATACTGTGTTCAGGTTATTGGCTCCCGTTTGACAAATAAATTGCATTCATTCACCCGTCCCTCCATTTGTGAAGCTGCGATGTCACAATAAAAGTCTGTAATTTTGAGTTCCGGTAAGAAGGTCGATTTAGGTGTTTGCAGCTCTTATCAGGATTTATTTTATTTTATTCATTTTTATTCTTTATGGAAAGATGCTTCAACGATCTCTACTAGCCTTGAAGCTAATGCTAAC
>NC_137659.1:1273728-1281228 GCF_963422515.1 Blennius ocellaris
CTGGGGAGGTTTTGACTTTTAAAACAGCAGGTCATCTTAAACCAGGAAGAATAATGCAAAAAAACAAAAAAAAAAAACAAACCATGAACAAACGAGATCGGTGGTTTTCAATCAGTGTTCCGGCAGAAAATAATCCAATTTAATTTAATTGGTTGATAAAACTCTTCACTGGCAATGGGTTGACATTGTGGAGCTTCAGTGCCTGAAATGTATTGACTGATCAAAGAACATTTCCTTTCCTTGCCAGCAGGGGGCAGTAGGAAGCACGTTAATACTGACCCTAGTTACTAATACAAGTCATGTAATGCAAATGTTATTTCCAGCAGAAAGAATCGTCTCCACACCTGGAACGCCGTCCCAGAAGAGAAGACAGTGTCTCTCTTTTAAAAAGTGTGTTGCTCCAAGCAGCCAATCAGAAATCAAACCCTATATAGTGTCATCGGGGGGTTTTAGCCAACCACAATCAAGGTAGGCTCCTCCTCCCCCCTTTGACCCCGCCCACAATCAGGCAGCTCTGCTCTGGCACGAGAGGAAGTACTTCCTCCCTCTTCCTCATAGATGGACGCGTGTGTGGGCGGAGCCAGTCCAGCTCACACAGACACAGCAGATTCTGGATGTAGCTCCTAGGATCTGATGTTCTAATGGAGGGAAAAATCAAGGAAAGAACAATAAACACGCCTCTGGATTGTAGTTATTTTCAGTAGTAATTTTTTGGGTTTAGAAAGGAAGGTCAAAGGTTAAAATGTGTATAAACATGGTTTTTAGTAAAAACGCAGCAGAAGCACAGCTGTAAAGATCGAGTTGCTGGTTGCTGGTTGCTGGTTGCTCCACCAGGCTGTGTGCAGCAGCATCAGCATTCCAGCTATGGAACAGGTGAATTATCACCTTGTTTATGCTCAGCCAGTAAAGACAGTGAAGTAACGGCTGACCTTTACGGGGCCGAGTAATAAATACCCGTTGGTTGAATGGCAGGTTTGCTTTTTTTTTTTTTTTTATCTCATCCAGAGGAACGGGAGAACGTCTCATCAATATTTAACGCTTGAGCTCGACTGTTGGCTTGAAAAATCCCAAAATAGACATTTCATGTCGGCGTTCTTGCTGCGTTTTATTCAGTTTGGAGATCCGAGACAGTTGGTAGATTAGTAGAGGTAATCTCACGTCATTTATCAATCTCATTGATATGGAGAACACACACACACACACACACACACACATTACATGTTCTGACTTGCCTGTATGGATTCAGTTCTATTTTCTTTTTATTTGTATAGAGCCAAATACAAGTCATTTCATTTTTTTGTGTGAAAAACCATCAGCTTTGCAGAGGAGACGGAGACAGAAACAAATCTCCTGAAAAGATGGAGGAAACTCCAAGAAAATATTGAGCGGGAGTGACATGAGTACTCCGTATTATTCATTTATTGGTTTGTTTGTTTTTATTTATTTAAAAATATTTTTTATTTAATTTATTTTTAATGTATATTATTTATTTGTTTATTTTCAAAAAGTTCTTTATTTAGTCTGTTTATGTTTTTATTAAGTATTTTAAAAAATATATGTTTTTATTAAATTAAAAAATATATATTTTTAAAGAAATATTATTTTCATTAATTAAAAATATAATTGTTTATTAATTAATTAATTTAAAATATTTGTTTATTACTAAATTAAAAATATATGTATTTTTAAAGAAATACAAACATTTGTTATTAATGAATTTATTTATTTAAAAATATTATTTAGTCTGTTTTTATTAAGTATTTTTTAAATACATGTTTTTTATTAATTTAAAAAACATATATTTTTAAATAAATAAAATCTTTTTATTAATTAATTAAAAATAGAATTGTTTCTTAATTAATTAATTAAAAATATATGTTTATTATTAATTTAAAAATATATACATTTTTAAAGAAATATAGAAAAAATGACTAAGGAATTTATTTATTTCGGTGGCGGCTGATTGTAAGTTAAAATGAGTTCATAAGTATAAGGTTCTCTCACCTGTATAAAAGAATGGCTTGATTTGTATATATATCTGGGAAAACGTGTACATAAGAGGTCAACTTTGTTGACGGGATTATGCGTTGTGGAATCAATATTAATGATAACTTACAAAAAAAAGAAACCTGCATCACCAGACGAGGCTGAACGAAGGAAACAACCAGTTTTTAGGACTTTACTAAGCAAAAGTCAAAATGTGGAGAGTAAAGCCGCAAGAAAAAAAACCTGTATTTTTCGACGAACTCAACCGTTTGCCTGCGTTTAGCGAAGGCTGCGTGGAGCTGCTGGGGTCGGGTGTCTTTGCTCGTGGGGGGAAACCGTCGGTGGGATTTAACCTACGAACCTCTGATCGACTGCGAA
Source organism: Blennius ocellaris (assembly GCF_963422515.1). Lineage (NCBI taxonomy): Eukaryota > Metazoa > Chordata > Actinopteri > Blenniiformes > Blenniidae > Blennius > Blennius ocellaris. Next base: position 1,276,093 of record NC_137659.1, read on the forward strand.
ATCGAGTTAAAGGCGGCGGCGTGCGGCGGCGGCGGCGGCGTGCGGCGGCCTCGGCACACCTTCGGCCATTTTGCCTTTGGTCCTGTGAACACGTGCAGCCAGACGAGCCTCAACCTCACTTATTGATTGTGTCTGATGCTTTCTGCCTCCTCACACACACACACACACACACACACACACACACACGCCAGCCTTCTTTTTCTCCCGGCACTTGCACTTTGCTTTACAGCACTTTTATGAGTGATCCTCCTGAACCTCACACAGTTTGAAATACGGGCTGAAGCCTGGCGGGAGGCTTGTCAATAACATTTCCTCACTGCAATTTGTTTTTTGTTTTTTTTTGTTTTTTCACCTCCAGGTTCTATTGTGACTTACTGGGCCAGAGACACTCAATATCTTCAACCTCAGTGTTTTCAAGTCATCTAATACACTTTTCTTTCTTGTTGTTTTATTATCCAGTATGCAAGCAACTCAAACGCATTTCGTTTATGTTCATGTAGAGTTTAGAAAATTGGCTCCTACGATACCAAATGATGTTATGTGACATCACAGAGACCGTTTTAAAATAAGTTGAGTTGACATAATAGTGGCTCATTTCTTCGCTCCTTCTTTTCGAATATATATAAAATGGGAATTCAGCCAGAGAGCGCCAGTGTCGTTTTTAATATATCTGTCAAATCTTCGTCGTTCAGCTCAACATATCCAGCTCATTTTCAGACTAATCTTTCCACCATGGGCGGAATTTTGTCCTTTCATACTTTCCATTTTGTCTAAGAAGTCCTCTCTCTCTCTCTCTCTCTCTCTCTCTCTCCCTTCTTCCTCTCTTTGATGGGGTTTGTGATGTTCCTCCTCTAACTCCATTTTTTTCCCCTCTCAATCAATTTCTCTGATCTCCAGCTGTCTGACTTCTTACATAATTTCTACTTGGGAGCATAAATCTGAGATCAAGGGCTTCTTCCTCCCCACCGCTCCTGTCAGATGGCTGAATTTGGAATGAGTCCGATTTGCAAGAGGCGGTGCGGCCGAACGGATGGCCCCACACTGCCACCCAGTGGAGGGAAGCCTTCATTACAATAATGTCAAATTATTTATTTAACTTTTTCCCTTTTTTCCATTCAAACTTTTACTGAAAATTAATTTGTGATACTCTACCATTTATAAATATTGTTTAAAAAATGGTTTTTCAGAGTCTGACCGAAAATTAATTTGAAGAATTTACTATTGTAAATAATTAAACAAATTATAAATTATTTTTTTTTGCTTTTTTTATTCATAATTTCACAGAAAATTCACTTTAATAATTTACCATTATTAAAATATATATCGTAAATACTTATCCGCACGTCACGGTGGCGGAGTGACGTCGTGGGCGGATGTGACGTCACGACGCACAGTTTCTAATGGCTGAACAACAACAACTGTCGGCAACGGACAAACTTTGTAAAACTTCTTCGGGGACGGAGGAAAGTTCGCTGTCGCGGTCCGCTTCGTTCCGTTCGCCCCTCGCGCCCCCGATGCGGAGCCACTGATGGAGCCGAGGTTTGACATCCCGCGCAGGGCCGCCGGAGCCCGCGGCGGGGGCTCCGCCAACTCGTCCCCGGCTCTGGGGGCTCAGTCCCGGCGCAGGAAGGTGCCGCCCCGGCCCGCTGATTTCAAACTGCAGATCATCATCATCGGCTCCCGCGGCGTCGGTAAGACCAGCCTCATGGAGCGGTTCACCGACGACACCTTCTGCGAAGCCTGCAAGTCGACCGTAGGTGAGGAACCGGCGGCGGAACCGGGGGGGTTCGCGACGCGGCCGGGATCAGACTAGTTTCTGGACAAGGGGACGCTTTAGAACAGCCCGGCGCCAGTAAATAGACGCCTCCCGGCAGCCCCAGCCGGGTGAAGACAGTAAATATCCTCCTCAAACTTCCCCCAACTCCAGATGGAGACGTTTAACTTCTACAGGAAAATGTTCTTAATTGAGTTAGTTCGTTTACATTGATTGTTCACTGCTTGGAGAAGTATTACAGGTGGTTTTAGAATATTTTAATCTCTTATTAGGAGTTAATGAGGCACTAATTTAAAGAGGCAGGCTTGGAGTGAATATACAAATCTGGCTCCTTTCTATATTCATATATATATATATATGTATATATATATATATGATGGTGGGATCTGTCACAGGGCAAATTTGACCCTTTAGCTTTACTTTATGTTTTTTTTAATAGATTTTTTTTTAACAAAGTATGAACAATAGAACAATACCTCAACATATTCACCCCCCCAAAGAGAAGATAAGACTTGGTGCTTTGCTTTTGCGTAAACAACCCTGTCATCCAGTGGACCGCCATAGTGTCCAATCCCAAAATAGACACACACACACACAGCTGCTCTGACGGAACTCCATTTTGTTCCCTGCCGTTATCGCAACACACAACTTGCAGGTTGATATCGGCCTGTAGTGATTCTGGTATCGACGATAGATCACCGTCATAGATCAGCGAGCTCCACGTGTTTCTACTTTGTGCTGCCGGATTCAAATCTCATCATTCTCATCTCGCCGCACTCTGGGTTTTTAAAAAAAATGTCCCCCTTCGAATTAAGTTCACATTACATTAACCGTCATTCCTGCTTGTGCTTCTGGGACTTTTTGTTTTTTTAAACAACTTTAAGAGAAGCAACGCGACACTGAGACACGAGCTGAACGTTTGAATTTAAAGGTTGTTGTGGAACTATTTTACTGCTCATGAAGCCCTTGAACTACAACCTGTTGCCTGCAACGGCTCCAACGTGTCTCATAACAACAGTGTTTTGATGTTTTGACCCACTTTGCCCCCCCCCGTCCCCACTCCCCCGCTGATGCGTGACGGGAAAACATGTCAACCAGGACACCCTGTGCGTCCACTAAGTCACATTTATGTAGGTTAGACTGGGACGATTTTAAAAGACGCCAGTAAATATGGTGGAAAAACTCCCGGTTGAGTTTTCGTCGATTCCCGATTGAAAGACGATCCGTCACACGTTTTCTTTCTTTCCCTCCCAGGCGTCGACTTCAAGATCAAGACGGTGGAGCTGCGAGGGAAGAAGATCCGGCTGCAGATATGGTGAGAATAGTGTTTACCCCTCCGCGGTGCGTTCAGGGACCGCTGGAACAAACGCTGCCGCTGGTTTGCAGCTGTTTCTATCAGCTTCTGCACGTTTGTTGTTGTCACTTCCTAAAAGTTTTCCCAGCGGTAAGAATCGTCTCCACATCTGGAACGACGAAGAAAGTGTGTCCTCTCTCTCTCTCTCTTTTAAAAAGTGTGTTGCTCCAAGCAGCCAATCAGAAATCAAACCCTATATAGTGTCATCGGGGGTTTTTAGCCAATCACAATCAAAGTAGACTCCTCCCCCCCTTTGACTCCTCCCACAATCAAGCAGCTCTGCTCTGGCACATGACGCCACGAGAGGAAGTACTTCCTCCCTCATCCTCATAGATTGGCGTGTGTGTGGGCGGAGCCAGTCCAGCTCACACAGACACAGCAGATTCTGAATGTAGCTCCTAGGATCCGATATTCAAAAGTTAAACCAAGTAAAATGTTTGAAAACTGGATTATAGGAGATTTTCAAAACTTGTCTATAAATAACATCTAATGTGAATCAATGAGTTGCGAGATGCCGAGTTACAAACAAATCAAAATGTAATGGGATTACTCTCTGATTACATTTTGGGAATATTTCATCGCATTTGTTTCTGTTTGTTTTTTTGTTGTTGTTGTTTTTACGCTCTATGTGACTGTGAGGGAACTCCATCACTCGTTTCACTAACACATCTGTCTTGCTCCCCACTAACACCCCCCCCTCCCCCTCCCCCACCCCCATACACCCCCCCACTTTACCCCGGCGTGCCTCACCTGTCCGTGTCACACCAGCTCCTCCTCGGCTCGCCGGCGACCCACTTGAAGGTACGCTAACGCTTTCAAACCGCCGCCGCCGCCGCAGGAACCAACGTGATCGTCTGAGTCAAACCGCCAAATTAAGAGCTTCTCTTAATGGTCCGGTGAGACCCGGCCAGTCCGGCGCTCTTTCACAACCCGATCACATCTTTCCTCGGAGTGTGAAAATAATCATTTCAGAACAAGCTTCTTCCGCTCTTTGTAGACAATAAAGTTCAAGTCAGGTTCAAAGAGATCAAAGAGTAAAAACCTCCTGATTCTTCTTGATTTATTGCAAAATCGCTGCAGAACCGATTCGTCTCTCACAGGTTGTAGTTTGATGATTTTACTCTCAGAATCTGCGTATTAATAAACCATAAATCAGCAGTTCTGTTGGAACCGGTGACTCTGAGGTCATGTTGTTTGTTTGTTTGTTTGTTTGTTTTCCAGGGACACGGCGGGACAGGAGCGCTTCAACAGCATCACGTCGGCGTACTACCGGGGAGCCCGAGGGATCGTGGTGGTTTATGACCTCACCAAGCAGGAGACCTTCGAGGACCTGCCCAAGTGGATGAAGATGATCGACAAGGTGGCTTTTCTTTTTTCTTCTTTAATAGCAGGAATAGTTGTTGGATTTAAGCTTTGAAAGTGATTATGATGATGATGATGATGATGTGACGGCGTTGTGTTGGGCGGCAGTACGCCTCGGAGGAGGCGGAGCTACTGCTGGTCGGGAACAAGCTGGACTGCGAGGCGGACCGGATCGTCTCCCGGCAACAAGGCGAGCGGGTGAGTCTTCATCACTCTTCATCAGTCTTCATCACTCTTCATCACTCTTCATCACTCTTCATCACCCTTCATCAGTCTTCATCACTCTTCATCACCCTTCATCAGTCTTCATCACTCTTCATCACTCTTCATCACTCTTCATCACCCTTCATCACTCTTCATCACTCTTCATCACTCTTCATCACCCTTCATCACTCTTCATCACTCTTCATCACCCTTCGTCACCCTTCATCAGTCTTCATCACTCTTCGTCACCCTTCATCAGTCTTCATCACTCTTCATCACTCTTCGTCACCCTTCGTCACCCTTCATCAGTCTTCATCACTCTTCATCACTCTTCGTCACCCTTCATCAGTCTTCATCACTCTTCATCACCCTTCATCACCCTTCATCACTCTTCATCACTCTTCATCACCCTTCGTCACCCTTCGTCACCCTTCATCACTCT